>NC_057806.1:440419623-440675704 GCF_018294505.1 Triticum aestivum | reverse complement strand
GCGGATGGGCTCGGCGGGCTTGCCGCGGGCTCGGGCGGGCCGTGGCGGCGGTGGGCGGCGAAGCGCTACGTGGCGGCCTGGGATTCGCCGGGCGGCGGTGGGCGGACGTGTCCGGCCATCGCGGACGCGTCCGGTGGCGGCAGGGATGATTTCTAGGGTTTGGACTGCGGGAATTTCGGAGGGAGACACATATTTATAGGTAGAGGGAGTTTGGAGTGTCCAAATGAGGTATAGTTTTCGCCCACACGATCGTGATCCGACAACGGAGGACATGGAGATGGTTTAGATGGGATTGGGCTGTTTTGGAGGGGTGTTGGGCTGCAACACACAAGAGGCTTTTGCGGTTACCCGGTTAATCGTTGGGGTATCAAACGGCCTCCAAATGGAACGAAATTTGACAAGCGGTCTACCGGTGGTGTACCAAGGCCACTTGAAAAATCTTGGCCCATTCTGAAAACGTTTAAATTCCTGCTCACGAAAAGAGACAAGAGGGGTGCGCCGGTGCATGTGGGAGTGTCGGATTGCGAAACAGACAACGGGGAAAATGCTCGGATTCATGAGAAGAATACGCATGCAAATGCGATGCACATGATGACATGGTATGAAATGCATGACATGAACAAAAAGCAAAATGAAGGAAAAAAACCCAACCACGAAGGGAATCTCATAACTTAAAGCCAAAAATGGCAAGAGTCGGAGTTACAAATATGGCAATTTACATCCAGGGTGTTACACGGGTCGTGCAGTATCCACCTGTGGTGGCGGAGCTAAAGCAGATATTGGTCGGGACAGTGAGTAGCCCAGCCCCTCCTTGATGACCTCGGGAAGTTTTTCCCATGGGTCTTGTTGGGCCGAGGTGTCGACCTCAGGCATGACAGCCACCTTCTCGACCCTCATCGTGCCGACGTCGGGGGCCCGGGTGGATGTCGCCTCCCCTAGCCCGACATGCGTTGGGGGAGGAATGGCGGGCTCTGGTTTCCCGCTAGCGGAAGGCAACCCGCTCGAGGAACTGCTGGTGATCACCTTTGGCGGAGTGCGTGAGAAAAGATACTTTATGAGCCCTCTCTTGCTAAAAGAACTTGTCGAATAAAAAGATAGGATATAAAGATGACGGCTTGCCCTCAAGGCATCAGTTTCTTCCTCCCCATGGCGAGGAGGTCTTCTTCCGAGACACCAAAGAGCCAGACTCTCTCCGACAACTTTCCGGCGGCTCTAGCCGAGGTTCTCCTCGGCCTCTTCGAGCCCTTGGGCTGCATGCCAGCCTCGACGTCTTTTGACACCGTCCTCTTCCCCTTCGGGGGAGGGATCTTCTCAACATAGACATCACCCTCTTCCAACCGCACCCCATGCATCTAGGGCAGCCACTTCTGCAAAGGGTCAAGCATAGTGATTCACTAAAATTTACTCCTCGAGTGAAAGAAATGATAACTTGTGAAAGGTTGGAAAAAGCGGTAGGCGTAAGCGAGGCGGTTAGCCTCCGCCTAGTGCCTAGGCGGTGCTTAAGCGCCCTAGGCGTGTCCTAGGCGGTAATATAGTTTTTACTGTCAGGGTGTATTGGTGATTATTATGTGTGTTGATATTAATTTAGGGCATATAAATAAGTAAACTACCACATTTTGCCATTTGAATATGGCATATTTGGCATATCAGTGCAGTATGGCGTGATTTCTCACTTGGGTATAAAATTCCTTGCTTGCCCTGCCTAGACTTTCATTTATGCCCTAGGCGAGGCGTTTGTCCACCGCCTAGTGCCTAAGCGTGCCTAGGCGCCTCCAAGGCACTGCCTTTTCCAACAGATATGTGAGTAAGGTCACTTGCCGAGGGGCTTCATAGCCGTCCTCGAGGCCGCAGTCCTCGAATTCCTTGGGGATCTTGTCCTTGGCCAGCTTCATGACCTTAGTCCACATGTTGGCCAAGGTAGAGTGGAAGAAGGCGGTGAGGGGACCCATGTCATCGGTCTTTTACACCCACATCAGGGAAGCCCGAAGTTGGAGGGGAGCATGCAGCTGTTGAGCATGACATTGATGACGTCGATAAGCTTGATCTTCCCCGTGGTGGACCACCTTTTGACCCTTTTGACCAGGGCCTCCACCTCCTTCAGGTTCCCCAGGCGACTGATAACCCACAAGTATAGGGGATTAGCTATAGCCTCATTCGATAAGTAGGAGTGTCGAACCCAACGAGGAGCCAAAGGTAGAACAAATATTCCCTCAAGTTCTATCGACCACCAATACAACTCTACGCACGCTTTACATTCACTTTACCTAGAACAAGTATGAAACTAGAAGTACTTTGTAGGTGTTGTAGGATAGGTTTGCAAGATAATAAAGAGCACATAAATAAAAGCTAGGGTTTGTTTAGATAAAGAAACAACTAAGTTAGTTTTAGTAGAGAGCTTTTTGTCGCAAGAAAGTTATTTGTCCCTAGGCAATTGATAACTATACCGGTATAATCATGATTGCAATTTTATATGAGGGAGAGGCATAAGCTAACATACTTTCTCTTCTTGGATCATATGCACTTATGATTGGAACTCTAGCAAACATCCGTAAATACTAAAGATCATTAAGGTAAAACCCAACCATAGCATTAAAGTATCAAGTCCTCTTTACTCCCACACGCGAACAACCTACTTACTCGAGTTTAAGCTTTTGCCACTCTAGCAACCCACCATAAGCAAATCATGAACATATTGCAAACCCTACAGCGCTCACGCTTGGGCGACACGGAGAGCACCATAGGAAAGCATCAATAATAAAACATACAACTCAAAGCAATCACGATCATCAATCAACCCATAGGACAAAACGGATCTACTCAAACATCATAGGATAGCCATACATCATTGGGAAATAATATATAGCATTGAGCATCATGTTTAAGTAGAGATTACGATGGGTAGAAGGGGTGTTAAACCGCTGCATAGTGGGGGAGAGAGTTGGTGATGACGGCGGTGAAGTTGTTGGTGTAGATCGCCGTCACGATGATGGCCCTGGCGGCGTTCCGCCGCCACCGGGAGAGAGGGGGAGAGAGCCCCCTCCTTCTTATTATTCCTTGGCCTCCCCCTAGATGGGACGAGGGTTTCCCCTCTGGTCCTTGGCCTCCATGGCAGCGGAGGGGTGGGAGACCCTCCGAGATTGGATCTCCCTCTCTGTTTCCTTCTGTTTCGGCGCTCCTAGATTCTGGCCTTTCACCGTTTCTTAAATTCCTGGAGATCCATAACTCCGATTGGGCTGAAATTCGAACATGATTTTTATCTGAATATTAGCTTTCTTGCGGCAAAAGAAGGGCACCATCTGCCTTACGGGGTGGCCACAAGGGCCCAGGGCGCGCCCTACCCCCTGGGGCGCACCCCCTGCCTTGTGGCCCCCTCGGGCATCGTCTCGCGTTGACTCTTTTTCCCAAAATTGACATATATTCCAAAAAAAATCTCCATAAGTTTTTATCACGTTTGGACTCCGTTTGATATGGATTTTCTGTGAAACAAAAACATGCAAAAACAGGAACTCGCACTGGGCACTGGATCAATATGTTAGTCCAAGAAAATCATATAAGTTGTTGCCAAAAGTATGTAAAAGTTGTAGAATATTGGCATGGAACAATAAAAAATTATAGATACGACGGAGACATATCAGCATCCCCAAGCTTAATTCCCGCTCGTCCTCGAGTAGGTAAATGATAAAAAAAGATAATATTTGATGAGGAATGCTACCTAGAATAATCTTGATCATATAATCTAATCATGGCATGAATATTAAGACATGAGTGATTCAAAGCAATAGTCTATCATTTGACATTAAGACAATAATACTTCAAGCATACTAATAAAGCAATCATGTCTTCTCAAAATAACATGGCCAAAGCAAGTTATCCCTACAAAATCATATAGTCTAGCTATGCTCCATCTTCAACACACAAACTATTTCATCATGCACAACCCCGATGACAAGGCAAGAAATTGTTTCATACTTTTAATGTTCTCAAGCCTTTTTAACTTTCACACAATACATGAGCGTGAGTCATGTATATAGCACTATGGGTGGAATAGAATGTGATGGTGGAGGTTGTGTGGAGAAGACAAAAAAGGAAGAAAGTCTCACATCGACGCGGCTAATCAACGGGCTATGGAGATGCCCATCAATTGATGTCAATGCGAGGAGTAGGGATTGCCATGCAACGGATGCACTAAGAGCTATAAGTGTATGAAAGCTCAAACTGGAAACTAAGTGGGTGTGCATCCAACTTGCTTGCTCATGAAGACCTCGGGCATTTGAAGAAGCCCATCATCGGAATATACAAGCCAAGTTCTATAATGAAAATTCCCACTAGTATATGGAAGTGATAACTTAAGAGACTCTCTATATGAAGAACATGGTGCTACTATGAAGCACAAGTGTGGTAAAAGGATAGTAGCATTGCCCCTTCTCTCTTTTTCTCTCATTTTTTTGTTTTCTTCTTTTTTCTCCTTTTTTTGTTTTCTTCTTTTTTTCTCCTTTTTGGGCTCTCTTTTTTTGCCTCTTTTTTTATATATTTGTTCGTCTGGAGTCTCATCCTGACTTGTGGGGGAATCATAGTCTCCATCATCCTTTCCTCACTAGGACAATGCTCTAATAATGATGATCATCACACTTTTATTTACTTACAATTCAATATTACAACTCGATATCTCGAACAAAGTGTGACTCTATATGAACTAGATGACGCCCCGCGCGTTTCTGCGGGAACTCTGAGTCCTACACATATGTTAAGAAATAAATTGAATACATTTGTTTGCATAGTAGATGTATGATCTTAAGATGAAAAAACTGAAATAGACACAGTTCTTGGAGTGCAATTATAAAGATAGAAAATGTTCATCATGTGATATTTTTATTAAATATAGTGGTATGACATAATTAATCTCATATGATTTACATACAACCAATGTGTATATACACATTAATATGAAGATTCTAAAATGGGGACGATATGAAAGGTTATGTACAAATTTTCGTCCTGAGATACTTATGGTATATTGTGGAGATATTGTGTGTGACTCTTGTTGTAAATCACATCAACCTTCTGCATTTTAGAGCGGGAATTATAGCCAAGTAGGTGTTACATAAGTTTAGAGCGGGAGGCATTAAGGCAATTGGCAAGGGCACCATCAATCAAATTTTAAACAGTTTCAGTGGAAATAGCACCACCTGAGTTACCAAATGCTTAATAGAGAAAACTAATTATGCTCCTCGTTTCAATCCAGGGCTTCAAAGCTTGTGTGGATTTAGTAAGCACCTCCCTACAAAGCAGCATGCATACTAAATTACATAACACAATTAGATGACGATCCAGAGGAATAACTAATGACCATGCATTGTTCAGATAGAAAATAATACAGAGTAGATAGTAGAAAATAATACAGAGTAGATAGTAGAATAATACTAAATTACATAACACAATTAGATGACGATTCATCTATGCGCCTGGCAAAAAACAATCAGGAAACCATGTAGGACAACCTCACAATTAGCAAGATAGTAGAGCAAGGTCATAAATGGATCCATGGAGTAATAGGAATAGCCTCACATGAATCAGATTGCGTGAGGCTGGGAGCCTGGGAGATACATAAGGAACTCCAAATTTTGCCCAGCATAACTTGTATGACGGAAACATACATGCATGAAGAAAAATTAACATCCCCACGAGGTAAATTTGAGAGATATAATTATGTATTAATGTAAGGGATTAGTTACCGGCTCAGGGGCTAAGTCATTGGTACCATCGAAGGAACAGTACTCCAGAACAACACCAAATGCATGTCGACGGATGGTGAATGACATGCCCTAGTCCATGGGGTAGATCGATTACAATTGGGGGCCCCCAACACCCTAGCTTCTGGCCTGAGTGGTGGATCGACCATTGACAAAATAGCAGGTTCTGCAGCGTGTCACCGTTCAAGTTCATGGTGTTCCACGCTGTGCCGCGGCTCTGCTTAGGAAAGGAGTCGACATACCTGTAGATGAATATGGCGATGGCCATCCTATGAAGGTACCTATGATGAGTTGATGACCATCCTCTCCATGGCGCACACTGAAGGTCCGCATCTCCAGTTTGCATTTGTTCGGTTTAGAAGACAAGATAATCTGCCGTAGAATATAAAAGGAGGCGGTGTAGAAGACAAATATAATCTGCCATAGAAGACGTCAAGACGGAGATAATCTGCCGTAGAATATAAAAGGAGGCATGGAAAATTAGCTGGTGGGGGCGTTAATTGGGGAGATGATGGGTTTAGAAGACGAAGATAATCTGCCATAGAAGACATCAAGACAAAGATAATCTGTCATAGAATATAAAAGGAAGCATGGAAAATTAGTTGGTGGGGGCGTTAATTGGGGAGATGATGGAGATGTTTTGCCATATATAGAAGGATCCGTGCAAATCAACCGGTGGGGGACTGGGGGAGTTAATTAGGGAGAGATAGGGTCGCAGAAACGTTCAGCTTTGCGGGTGGGTTGTGTGGAGCATGGAGTAATTAGTGCATGCTTACCATAAAAAAAACTCGCCGTTGTTTGAAACTGAGTGCTGATGTGGCAAGTGTGATGACATGGCTAGTCTGCATGTCAAGAGAATTGGTTTAGTGGGGATCAACTATTTAGGTATTATAGATGCCTGTGGTAGTGTACAAGATGTGCAATGATCTAGCATAGCAAAGATATCAAAAAACGGACAAGCCATGGAAATATCATGCTAGCTATCTTACGATCATGGAAAGCACTATGACAATGAATGCTCAGGTCACGTATATGATGATGATGGAAGTTGCATGGCAATATATCTCGGAATGTCTATGGAAATGCCATGATAGGTTGGTACGGTGGCTGTTTTGAGGAAGATAAAAGGAGGCTTATGTGTGATAGAGAGTGTCATATCATGGGGTTTGGATGCACCGGCGAAGTTTGCACCGACTCTCGAGGTGAGAAAGGGCAATGCATGGTACTGGAGAGGCTAGCAATGGTGGAAGGGTGAGAGTGCGTATAACCCATGGACTCAACATTAGTCATATAGAACTCACATACATATTGCAAAATCTATTAGCTGTCGAAACAAAGTACTACAAGCATGCCCCTAGGGGTATAGATTGGTAGGAAAAGACCATCGCTCATCCCCGACCACCACTCATAAGGAAGACAATAAAAAATAAATCATGCTCCGACTTCATTACATAACGGTTCACCATACGTGCATGCTACGGGAATCACAAACTTTAACACAAGTATTCTTACCAATCCACAATTACTCACTAGCATGACTCTAATATCACCATCTTTATATCGCAAAACTATTGCAAGGAATCAAACATATCATATTCAGTGATCTACAAGTTTTATGAAGGATTTTATGACTAACCATGTGAATGACCAATTCCTGATGACTCTCTAAATAGATATAAGTGAAGCAAGAGAGTTTTATTATTTCTACAAAAGATATGTGCACGCTCTAACAAATATAAGTGAAGCAAAAGAGCATTCTACAAATGGCGGTTTTCTATGTGAAGAGAAACAGGCAATCCAAACTTCAAATGATATAAGTGAAGCACATGAAGCATTCTATAAAGCCATACTCAAAAGATATAAGTGAAGTGCAAAGAGCATTCTATAAATCAACCAAGGACTATATCATACCAGCATGGTGCATTATTAAAGTAAAATAAAAAGCACACAATGCTCCAAGATTTACGCATATCATGTGACGAATAAAAATATAGCTCCATGTAAAATTACCAATGATCGTTAGAAGAAAGAGGGGATGCCTTCCGGGGCATCCCCAAGCTTAGTTGCTTGGGAGTCCTTGAATATTACCTTGGGGTGCCTCGGGCATCCCCAAGCTTAGCCTCTTGCCACTCCTTATTCCTTCATCCATCGTGATCTCACCCAAAACATGAAAACTTCAATCACACAAAACTTAACAAAACCCTCGTGAGATCCGTTAGTATAATAAAGCAAATCACCACATAAAGTATTGTTGAAAACTCAATCATATTTTATTTTTGCATTGTAGCTATTGTATTATAACTTCTCTATGGCTTATTGAAAGTGCGTTATATCGACTAGAGGGGGGGTGAATAGGCGATTTTTATGAAAGTCTTCAAAACATGGAAGTTATGAAGACAAACAGTAGAGATATGCCTATTACTATGCAGCGGAAGTTAGACTACACTAGGCAAGCCATGGTCAAGTATCAACAGAGTGAAAGCACAGTGACAAATAGCTGTAGTGTAATTAGGATCAGGTAGGAAGATACTATGAAGCCAAACAGATCATACACTCACGTTGTGAAGACAAAAGATAGAACAGACACGCAATGACTTCACAATGAGTGATCAGTAAGTAAAAGGAAGTGAATATGAAACCAGTGACTCGTTGAAGACAATGATGTGTTGGACCAGTTCCAGTTGCTGTGACAACTGTACGTCTGGTTGGAGCGGCTAGGTATTTAAACCTTAGGACACACAGTCCCGGACACCCAGTCCTGAACACGCAGCTCAGGACACCAAGTCCTCACCATATTCTCCTTGAGCTAATGTCACATAGTCCTCGCCCAATCACTCTGGTAAGTCTTCAAGGTAGACTCTCAAACCTTCACAGACTTCGTTCACTGGCAATCCACAATGTCTCTTGGATGCTCTGAACGCGACGCCTAACCGTCTGGGGATGCACAGTCCTGAAGTGTAATAAGTCTTCAGATCACACAGACAAGAAGACTTAAGTGATGCCCAATGTTCTCTGGCTCTGGGTGGTTAGGGCTTTATCCTCGCAAGGAATTCTCTCTCTCAAAGGCTTCAAGGTGGGTTGCTCTCAAACGACAAAAGCCGTACTCTCAATCTGAGCAGCCAACCGTTTATGGTTGTAGGGGGTGGGATATTTATAGCCACTTGGCAACCCGACCTGATTTGTCCAAAATGACCCTGGGTCACTAAGGAACTGACACGTGTCTCAACGGTCAGATTTCAAACTCTCATGGCAACTTTACTTGGGCTACAAGCAAAGCTGACTTATCCGGCTCTGGACAAGATTCGCTCTCATTGTCTTCACTCGAAGACATAGGTTTTTTGGTTTAGGCATCACTTCAGTCATTCTGACTGGTTCTCCTGGACCCCACTTAACAGTACGGTGGTTCCTATGACTCAACACAAAAGAAAAAGAACTACGAAAGATCTAAGTCTTCGAGCTCCATAGGCTTCATATCGTGTCTTCTCTTGTCATAGTCTTCAATGTGAATATCTTCATATACCACCTTTGACTTTAATGTCTTCATACATTTTTAGGGGTCATCTCTGGTAGTAAAACCGAATCAATGAGGGACTTCTACCTGTGTTATCCTGCAATTCTCACAAACACATTAGTCCCTCAACTAGGTTTGTCGTCAATACTCCAAAACCAACTAGGGGTGGCACTAGATGCACTTACAATCTCCCCCTTTTTGGTGATTGATGACAAACTAGTTGAAGTTTTTCAACGGGGAATATAGTCTGTGAAATTGTGAAGGATAAGGAATTGTCTTCATAAGTTGCAAGGGCTCCCCCTGAAGATGTGCATATAAGTTAATTTGCTTTTGGAATGCAAATGCACATGGCAGGTTGTACTTGTGGAGATCCACTTCAGCTTATGATGACAATCCACTATGCATGTGAAAGTATATGAAGATAATGACATGCATAATGGAAAATGGACGTCTGCAGAATGAGATAAGTGCGGAATTTTTCGTCGCACATGCGGAATTTATCTTCGCAAAACAGGGTGGCAAACAAGTAGCAGACGACCATCTGGTTTAAGTGTTACAACTCATATGAACCAAATGTAGCAAAAAAACGAGAGTTGTAAGCACGAAGCAAAATATAAGGCACCCGCCCATATGAACCCGCTTGAAGACTATCAATCTCATATGCTTCTCCCCCTTTTGTCAGTAATGACCAAAAAGGTTTGAAGACATAGAGCCTCTACTCATTCCTATGAGGAGCAGATGAAGTAGCAGGGTTGTTAGTGTTGTTTGGCGGTGCAGAAGAGCTTGGAGGTGCTGAAGCAGGTGGCGGTGAGGTAGCATCGTCTTCTTCCTTAATGATTCTGGCAGTGACTGTGGCAGCAGAGGAAGAAAACTCAGAGTCTTCAAGAGATGGAGTCCCCAGCAGCACAGCTCTTCGAGGAGGTGTGGAGTCAAATTTGAATCTCTCAGTGAAGCCATCCTCTTGAAGATCAGCTTCAGAAAGCATCATCGTTAGCCCTTTCCATGTGCGGCGACAGGTTTCATGGGCAACGAAAGCGTTCTTGGTGGCAAGATTTCGGATGCGATTTACATCCACCAAGAGGCTTTTCATCTGTCTCTTCAACCAGTCATGATGCCTATCCGTCTTTTGATGAAGGGCCATAAGAAGCTCTCGGTCGTTGAGAACACGAGTGCGCTTCTTGGGTCTTGAAGCAGTGGCACTGTCAGTGGCTTCAGTTGAAGGAGGGTGTGGTGCACGTGTAGTGCCAGCCAAAGGATACACCCTAGAGATGGCTTCAACACCTTCAACGTTTTGAGTGAAGCTCTGGTGTTCTGGATTCTGAAGACTCAGAGGTTGCTTGGCAGGTTCAGGATAGATGGCTTCAGCAGAGGCATCCACATCAGGCAAGAAGATCCGATGGTTGCGGGCTGAGGGCTGATACGAGATGGCAGAGTGAAGTTTGATCAGCCTCATTACCCAAGGAGCAGAGAACTTTAAACCAAACAGATCTGAGCCTGATGAAGCTAGTTGGCGTATGAAGAAATCCTGTGCGTTGAAGCATTTGCCATGAAGGATACAGAATATCAGAGTCTTCATTGCACCCTCGATCTTGGCATTTGGAGAGTGTCCTTTAATGGGCCAGAGAGTCCGCCGGATGATGTGATAGATGGTCCTGGGCAGGTACTCAATGTCTTCAACGAAGAACTCTGTGGGATAAGGAGCATCGTGGGGCAATGGCTTCATCATGAAGAGCATCTGACTCATATTCGGTTCAGGCCTCTGAAATATGCTTTCAATAGCTTCAGCGTGTAGCCGACAGCCTTGCTCGAAGAATTCGCCTGGAGTGGGCAGGCCAGTGAGCTCAATGATATCAAATGCATTGGCTTCGTGATGAACGTTGCCGGTCATCCACTCCAGGACCCAAGTCTTCGGATCGCTATTGTATCCTTTGATGTGCAGTGTGGCATAGAATTGTAGCAGGAGCTCTTTGTTCCAATGCTCTTCATCAGTAATGAACTGTAGCAGACCCACTTGTTTGAAGCAATCCAACGCTTCCTCTAGACAGGGCAGACCAGCAATAGCTTCAAGATCAAGGCGCTTGTGCGGGAAAATGCGACCTTGGTTGTACAGTATGCATGAGTAGTAGCTGCGCTGAGGATAGCTCCAGAACCTATCTGATGAAATCCTTTCCCTTGAATAGGGGTTCTTGGAGCTATTGAAGAAAGTATTATCTGCCCTGAAGCCATTGATGTTGAAGGAGCCAGGTGCTGATGCAGGACCTGGAAACCTTGGCAGTCTGGGGATGGGCTTCTGGACCTGAGGCCTGTGCTCAACATGATAGTTGAATTGGGGACCTACAGCAGACTCAGGAACAGAAGTTGTGGGTTCAGTGGCTTTGTTGTCTTCTGAAGCTTTTGCTGGGGAGGGCTCCACATTAGCTTCGTTGTTGGTTGTGGTAGCCTCAAGATTTTCATCCTCTGCTTGACTAGCTGGAGGGTCGGTCACAAGCACGTTCTCCTGGAGAACTGCTTCTTGGTGGAGCAGAGGAGTGGGCTCTTGTGGTGCTTCTTCTGTGGCTGATGCAGTCAGAATGTCTTCAGCATAGACTTGAGGCCTTGGACCTTTGCAAAGCCTGCGGAACGCAGACGACGCCTATGGGATTGGAGTGGGCTGGGCCTTATAGTCTTCTTCCTCTTGAGGGCGATCCGCCCATAAAGCATCTTGTGCAATTGGCTTCAGTGGACGACCAATGCTGATGAGTTTGCTGTGTTCTAACTGAGGAAGGGATGCATCATCTTCTACATTGTCACGATGACCAATGTCTTCAGCAGTGATGGGATCAGCTGCTGGAATGTCTTCAGCTTCAGGAGCCTCTGTGGAAGCAGGCTCATGAACTGTCAGTTGACGTTCTGCGTCAGGGTGAACCATAGAAATTGGTTCAACTATCAAGGGCTCTGTGGAGCAGCCCGAGATTTCTTGGTCTTTCTCTTTTTCTTGCTGGGGGTAGTAGGAGAGGCTTCAGAGCTTTTCCTCTTCCTGGCTTCAGCCTCAGCAGTTCTTGTCTTCTTGAGCTCTGAAGCTGTTGACCGACTCTTTGGCTTCGAGCCAGTCGTTGCAGTTGGGAAGACAAGCGGAACTGCTTCCTGCCTTGGTGCCTCTGGTTCAGCTGGAACAGTCTTCTTCTTTTTCTTTGCGGCCATCTTGGGGTCGATGCCAGGACGCCCAAGTGCCTTGCGTTTCTCAGCCTCATTGTAGGCTTGCACACATCTGTCAGCCAGAGACTTCATCCGCTCACGTGAACCCTGAGCTTCTGCATGCTTCTTCATAAAGTTTTCCTTTAGCTCATGCAACATGATCTTGAAGCTCTTCACTTCTTGCTTGAACTGAGCCTTTTCATGATCAATTTTCTACTTCAGTTCAACAATGCGCTGGGCAATAGCAAGTTCTGAAGCAATAGCGCCTTGGAAGGCGACGCTAAGGCCAACGGGCAGCTGTAGATCTTCAAAGCTGATGTTTGGTGTGGCAAACCACTCGTCAATGAAGTTGTGGATGATGGCGACATCAAAGAGAGGCAGATTGTTGAAGATTTCTGCTTCTTCTTTGCTCTTGATGAGTTGCTCAAGAGCGTCATCTCCAAGATCTTCATCACTTGACAGATCAATGGCTTCACTGCGCAGGATGGCAGCAGCTATGAGCTCTTTGCCAGTGTGAGACTGAGGTATCTTGTCCTTCTGGTGCCTTGAGACGCGTGATAAGTCTTCAGACTGCACACTGTCTTCAGGAGGTGCAGTCGCCAATGGCTTCGCCTTTGAGATTTATGGTGAAGGGGCTGGCTTTGAAGCTTTTGGCTTCTTCAACTGCTTAGGCTTCGGCACTGCAGGAACTACTGGCGCTTCATCAGACTCAGTGCCAGGTGCAGGCTCATTCACTGCAGTCCCTTGAACCAAGATGTAGGTGATGAGGCCTTCAAGGTTGGCATACGGACCGATGACATTGGGTTTTGCTTCTCGTGTGCCATCTGCCCTTGGTGCTGAGGGACCAGGGTTGAAGTCTAACCCAAATTTCTTCTTGTTCTGCTTCGCTGAGTTTTGAGCAAACTAGAAGTTGCGCTTGAACAGATTGTCGTCACGACACCAGAGTAGTGACGACGGATGTGCATCATCAGGCTGTGGCCCACGGACCATGCATGGATAGAAGCTTTGGGCAATAGCTTCATCTCTGGGCCTGGGTACAAGATTCTTGTATAAGATGTCTCCCCACGGTCTTTTTATGGCTCTTTTCTCAGCATACTCTTGGGTTGTGAAGCGGTATTTGAACCACTGTTCTGCCCAATAGCGTCGAATCCATTGGATTCGGGTCTTACGCTGACCATAATTCTCTTCAGGATCTGTTTTATACATTTCTGCCAGTTCATCAGGAAGATCTTTGGATGTTCCTCCACGTCGCTGTCTGCCCCCCTTCCTTGCTGCTGTTTCTGAAGCCATAAACCTTAACTTGGAAGGCTTCAAGACGTTCAAAGGCTTCAAAGGCTTTCTTTTGCTGGACCAACAGGAACTGGCTTCAGGAGAATTTATGTGATGCTGTAGGAATTCTGCAAATGAATGCAGACTATGAGAACCAAAGGATTCTCCCACAGACATGTACCTGTGACAGCATTAAGGTGCGAGGGAAGGGGAAGAGGTCATATGCATTCTCAGAAGATTTTGAAGATAAACCAGTTTAGAAGACATTGACCTCATCGTGCGAAGACATTCACTCATAGATAAGAAGTTGGTTCCAGATTTGTACGAATCCACAGATCAGTACAAGTGAGGAATCTAACTACTTTTTGAAGCACAAGTGAATATTCTAGGCATGTTATGAGATGCAGTTTGAGAGAGATCTAGTTTGTGTGAGCAGAAACTGCTTGTGGTAGAAAGTGACAGATCAATAGGATCAACGGTGCTGTAAAAAGGCAGTTTTATTTACCACACTGAGAACTGCTAGACGGAGCGAGAGATGAGGCCGAGCAGTTCACTCGTCCGTGCCCTAACTTGGCGATGGAGGAGACCTATGGCGACGGCGGAGAGGTCGATGTCCGCGGTCGGCGTGAAGACGGTGTCGGAGAGGTTGCGGCAGTGAAGCGCTTCGTCGCCGGCGTCGTCGAGAGCTAGCGGTGGCGCTAGGGTTCGTGCGAGGGTGGAAGAAGAGATAGTTACCGCAGTGAGTGTGTATTTATAGGCACAGGGGCGGCACTGTGCTATTACACAGGTGCCCCTGGCGATTTGCATCTGAGGAACGCGTGGCCAGTTTGCGGAAGTTTGGGGTTTGTTCCACGTCCCACGCACGCCTGGATTGTCGGGTGGTCGTTCCTGCTTCTCCGGATTTTATGTGGAGGAATGAGCATTGAAAATGGACTTTATGGTTGTCTCTATATCTTCTACTGACAAGGACGCAGTGAAGACATTCGACAGTTTCAACAGAATGCATATGACTTGGAGAGATAGAGTTTGAGATAGAAAGCATAGAGAAGTTGGGGTCCGATCACATTCACTTATTTCAAAAGATTCAACACGAAGATATAGCTATAAGTGAATGTTGTAGAGGACAGAACACTAGCATATATATATATATATATATATATATATATATATAATCAACATAGTGAAGATAATCATGAAAATATGTTGAGTTCGAAGCCAAACCAAATGTGAAGACATTGCAAGGTAACGCCATGAGTGAAACACTTCAAAATAGAACGTTTGGTGGTGGCGTTACCCATCGTATAGGAAGTATTAGACCCAGACACGGTGCACAATTATTGTGGCGCTCCGAAGTCAAATTCCACATTAATGTATCCACACTTAGAATGTATGTCTTCATTGATTGAAGATATACTTTACTTTGTGTGTTGCACATCTAAGTCATCATATGCATAAGTGTTAGGATGTGTGCCTGATCACAGGACATTTGAGGATTCTAGGATATTTAGCTCACACCGTAACTTGCAAAACCTCTTCTCATCCAAGGGCTTGGTGAAGATATCTGCCAATTGCTCTTCAGTGTTGACGTGTATGATATCAATGTCTTCCTTCACAACATGATCTCTGAGAAAGTGATGACGAATTTCAATGTGCTTTGTCTTCGAGTGCTGAACTGGGTTGTTGGCAATCTTGATGGCACTTTCGTTGTCGCAGTAAAGTGGCACTTGCTTCAGATGAATACCATAGTCCTTGAGTGTTTGCTTCATCCACAGAAGCTGAGCGCAGCAAGATCCAGCAGCAATGTATTCAGATTCAACAGTGGAGAGAGATACACAGTTCTGCTTCTTTGAAGACCAACATACAAGTGATCGTCCCAGAAAGTGACATGTGTCTGATGTAGACTTGCGATCAACTTTGTCACCAGCATAATTAGCATCCGAGAATCCAACCAAATCAAACTCTGAGCCCTTTGGATACCATAATCCTAGAGTTGGGGTGTGAGCCAAATATCGAAGAATTCGCTTCACAGCTAAGTGATGCGACTCCTTTGGTGCCGCTTGAAATCAAGCACACATGCAAACACTAAGCATAATATCTAGCCTAGATGCACATAAATAAAGCAAAGAACCAATCATGGAGCGGTATACCTTTTGATCGAACTCTTTACCATTGTCGTCAGGACCCAGATGATGTTTGGCTGGCATTGGTGTTGTGAAGCCTTTGCAGTCTTGCATACCAAACTTCTTCAGGCACTCTTTGAGGTATTTCTCTTGAGATATGAAGATGTCGTTGCGTTGTTGTCGTATTTGAGGACCAAGGAAGAACTTCAGCTCCCCCATCATGGACATCTGATATTGCTCTTGCATCATATATCCAAACTCTTCACTGTACTTCACTTGGTGCAGTCGAAGATAATGTCATCCACATATATTTGGCACACAAACAGTTCACCATCATATGTCTTCGTGAAAAGAGTGGGATCTAGGGAACCAGGTATGAAGCCTTTGCTCTTCAGGAAGTATTTGAGTGTGTCATACCAGGCCCTAGGGGCTTGTTTGAGGCCATACGGTGCCTTGTTGAGCTTGTATACCATGTCAGGATGTTTTGGATTTTCAAAGCCAGGCGGTTATGCAACATACACTTCTTCTTCAATCTTGCCATTGAGAAAGGCACTCTTCACATCCATTTGATATAGAAGTATGTTATGATGATTTGCATAGGCCAGCAGTATGCGTATGGCTTCAAGCCTAGCCACAGGAGCAAATGTTTCATCGAAGTCAATGCCTTCCACTTGAGTATATCCTTGAGCAACGAGACGAGCTTTGTTTCTGACAACTTGACCATGCTCATCTTGCTTGTTGCGGTATATCCATTTGGTGCCTATTATGTTGTGCTTCCGTGGATCAGGACGCTTAACCAGTTCCCGTACATTATTCAGCTCAAACTGTTGAAGCTCTTCTTGCATAGCTTGAATCCATTCAGGTTCCATGAAGGCTTCTTCAACTTTCTTGGGTTCTGATATTGAGACGAATGCGAAGTGCCCACGGAAATTTGCTAGCTGAGTTGCCCTTGAACGAGTGAGTGGACCAGGTGCATTGATGCTATCAATTATTCTTTCAATCTGCACTTCATTGGCAACACGAGGATGTACAGGGCGAAGACTTTGCTCTTGCTGATCTGTGTTGTTGTTGGGAGGAATGTCTTCAGGCTGAGCATTGTCTTCATGTTGATCAGGTGCTGAGATGATAAGTTCTTCTTCAGGATGAGCTTCAGAAGGTATAATCTCTCCAGTTCACATTAGCTTGATTGATTCACTAGCTGGAATTTCATCTAGCACATTTGGCAGTTGCTCTCTTTGCGAACCATTTGTCTCATCGAACCGCACATCCACTGTTTCAACCACTTTGTAATGAAAGAGATTGAAGACTCTGTAGGAGTGTGAATCCTTTCCATATCCAAGCATAAAACCCTCATGTGCTTTTGGTGCAAACTTTGAGGTGTGGTGTGGGTCCTTGATCCAGGACCTTGCGCCAAATACTCTGAAGTAACTGACATTTGGCTTCTTGCCAGTTAGGAGTTCATAAGATGTCTTGTTCAGAAGCTTGTGAAGATAAACACAATTGATTGTATGGCATGCAGTGTCAATGGCTTCAGTCCAGAATTTTCTTGGAGTCTTGTATTCATCTAGCATCGTTCTGGCCATCTCAATGAGTGTTCTGTTCTTGCATTCAACGATGCCATTCTGCTGTGGCGTGTACGGAGCTGAGAATTCATGTGTGATGCCCAAGGTATCAAGATATGTATCAAGGCCAGTGTTCTTGAATTCAGTGCCATTGTCACTTCTGATGTGCTTTACCTTGGCGCCGTAATTGTTCATAGCTCGATTGGCGAAGCGTCTGAAGACATCCTGCACTTCAGTCTTGTAAAGGATTATGTGCACCCAAGTATATCTAGAGTAATCATCAACAATGATAAAGCCATAGAGGCAAGCAGTAGTGGTAAAAGTTGAGTAGTGAGTGGGACCAAAAAGATCCATGTGAAGTAGTTCGAAGGGTCGAGTAGTGGTCATGATTGTCTTCGAGGGATGTTTTGCCCTCGTCATCTTCCCTGCTTCACAGGCACCGCATAAGTGATCTTTCTTGAACTTGACGCCCTCGATGCCTATGACATGCTTCTTCTTCACAAGGGTGTGGAGGTTCCTCATGCCAGCATGCCCAAGCCTCCGATGCCAAAGCCAGCATTCTGAAGCTTTTGCAAGAAGACATACTGCAAGTTGTGGCCCTGCTGAGAAATCTACCACATACAAATCATCTTTCTGATACCCTTCAAACACTAGAGACTTGTCAGATTCCATTAGTACCAGGCAACGATATTTTCCAAATATTACGACCATGTTCAAATCACAAAGCATTGAGACAGACATTAAGTTGAAACCAAGGGATTCAACAAGCATGACTTTATCCATGTGTTGATCCTTTGAGATTGCAACTCTACCTAGACCCAATACCTTACTTTTACCAGTGTCAGCAAATGTGATGTGGCTCTTGTCGGATGGACGTAAGGTTGAGTCCATAAGAAGGCTTCTTTTGCCAGTCATGTGATTTGTACACCCACTGTCAATAATCCATTCTGAAGACTTTGAAGACGCTGGTGTCATACCCTACAGTGCAGTTAGGGGGATAGGCTTCACGAAGAGAATTGTGAAGCAAAAACATTTGACAAACCAGTGGGTTATGAAAACTTAGATCCAGATTAGGACTAATAGGGAGAGTAGCATGCGATTCAGGAACGAAGTACATAATGATGCCATTCGGGCATTTTATCTTGCGCCCTACAAGATTTTTAAGGTCCCCATCAATAGCGTCAGAAGATTTTGGTTTTCTGCTGGAGACCTTTCCCTGCAAAAGAGAGTTAAGCTTTCTTAACCACCCACATCTTCAAGGGTGGCTTAGAAGCAATAAGTCTAAGTGCAGCCTCTGAGAATTTTTGTTTTGGAGCCCTAGCAAACAGTCTAGCAGGCGGACAATAGTACTCATAAGAATAGGCAGAATAATTTTTGGTCATATGAACATGACGGTTTGATGAACCGCTCTCATATTCATATGCCTGAGTATGGTTTCCCTGCAAAACATTTGCGTTAGTGTGACTCAGGTGAGTCCTCTGTTTGTATGAAGCCTTTGGACCATATGAAGCCTTTGGTCTGAGGTTTGTCTTCTTCAAGTGAGGTGTCATGAAGACATTCACAGGAAGATTTTCCAGACACTTTTTCGGAACCCAGATCTTCTTCATAGGCGGTCCATTCCTGCAGTTAGTACCAATGTACCTGGCAAACACTTCACCATTCTGATTCTTAAACAGTATATAGTTTGCATCAAAGGATTCATCAATGATAATGGGGTTAGCACAAGTGAAGCCAGATAAATTGGATGGATCTGCTGAAGGTTCCTTTGCAGCAACCCACTTGGTTTTGGGGTACTGCTCAGGTTTCCAGTAAGAGCCATCTGCATTTATTTTCCTTACGAACCCAACACCCTCTTTCCTAGGGTTTCGGTTTAGAATCTGCTTCTTGAGGACATCACATAATGTCTGATGTCCTTTAAGACTTTTGTACATCCCTGTTTCAAGCAATGTCTTCAACCTAGCATTCTCATCAGCAATAGCAGTGGTATCCTCAGCAGAGGGGTTAGTTACCACATCAACAGTTGAAGATATTGCAACAGCAGTAGCAGTGGAACATTCAGCAACAGAAGTAGCATTATCACGCTCAATGCATTTAACACATGGTGGTTCAAATCCTTCCTGAGCGGAACTGATCCGTTCGGCGCGAAGTGACTCGTTTTCCTTTTGAAGATCTTCATGAGCCGCTCTCAATTTCTCAAGTTCTTGCTTCCTTTGAAGATAATCACAGGAAAGCTTTTCATGAGTTGTTGAGAGAGTATCATGACGATCTTCAAGTTCCTGATACTTAACGTGAAGATTTTTTATGTCTTCAATTAAGGATTCAGATCGAGTCATTTCAGCACCCAACAGATCATCGCTTCTGTCTAACAGTTTTTGAATATGTTCCATGGCTTTCTGTTGTTCAGTCGCAATTTTAGCAAGTGTTTTGTAACTGGGTTTTGAATCACAATCAGAGTCATCGTCACTAGATGTTTGATAGTGAGTAGTGCGTTTGTTTACCTTGGCACCGTGTGCCATGAAGCAGTAGGTAGGAGTGGAGTAGTCCTTGTCATTTGCATCGGTGTCGGTGATGAAGTCATTGTCTTCAGTGTTGAAGATGGACTTGGCGACGTATGCTGTAGCCAGACTTGCAATGCCAGAATCAGACTCCTCCTCAGACTCCACCTCTGCCTCCTCAGAAGCGGACTCCTCCTCTGAATCCATTTACTTGCCAACAAACGCACGTGCCTTGCCAGATGAGCTCTTCTTGTGTGATGAAGACTTTGAGGAAGACTTGGAAGAAGACTTTGAGTATTTCTTCTTCTTCTTCTTCTTGTCGTCAGAATCATATTCCTTGCTCTTCTTCTTCTTTTTGTTCTCATTGTCCCACTGTGGACACTCAGAGATGAAGTGGCCAAGTTTCTTGCACTTGTGACATGTTTTCTTCTTGTAGTCATGAGCAGGAGCTTCATCATTCCTTGAACTTGATCGGGAAGACTTTCTGAAACCTTTCTTCTTTGTGAATTTTTGGAACTTCTTGACAAGCATAGCAAGTTCCTTTCCAATGTCTTCAGGATCATCAGAACTGCTATCAGATTCTTCTTCAGATGAGGAGATAGCTTTTGCCTTCAAGGCACGAGTTCGCCCATAGTTTGGACCGTAGATATCTCTTTTCTCCGAAAGCTGAAACTCATGTGTATTGAGCCTCTCAAGTATGTCAGACGGATCGAGTGTCTTGAAATTAGGACGTTCTTGGATCATCAGGGCCAGGATGTCAAACGAACTATCAAGTGATCTCAGCAGCGTCTTGACGACGTCGTGTTTGGTAATCTCAGTGGCGCCAAGGGCTTGAAGCTCATTTGTGATGTCAGTGAGTCGGTCAAATGTTTGCTGGACATTCTCATTGTCATTTCACTTGAAGTGGTTGAAGAGATTGCGAAGGACACTGATTCTTTGATCTCTCTGGGTTGAGATGCCTTCATTGACCTTGGAGAGCCAGTCCCAGACCATCTTGGATGTCTTCAAAGCACTCACACGGCCATACTATCCTTTGGTCACATAACCACAGATGATGTTCTTGGCAGTAGAGTCCAGTTGAATGAATTTCTTGACATCAGCAGCAGTGACACCTTCTCCAGCCTTGGAAACGCCGTTCTCGACGACATACCATAGGTCGACGTCAATGGCTTCAAGATGCATACGCATCTTATTCTTCCAATAGGGATATTCAGTTCCATCGAAGACGGGGCACGCAGCGGAGACTTTGATTATCCCTGCAGTCGACATAGCTAAAACTCCAGGTGGTTAAACCGAATCACACAGAACAAGGGAGCACCTTGCTCTGATACCAATTGAAAGTGCGTTATATCGACTAGAGGGGGGGTGAATAGGCGATTTTTATGAAAGTCTTCAAAACATGGAAGTTATGAAGACAAACAGTAGAGATATGCCTATTACTATGCAGCGGAAGTTAGACTACACTAGGCAAGCCATGGTCAAGTATCAACAGAGTGAAAGCA
This sequence comes from Triticum aestivum, assembly GCF_018294505.1. NCBI lineage: Eukaryota > Viridiplantae > Streptophyta > Magnoliopsida > Poales > Poaceae > Triticum > Triticum aestivum. The sequence continues at coordinate 440,654,321 of NC_057806.1, read as the reverse complement.
CAGTGACAAATAGCTATAGTGTAATTAGGATCAGGTAGGAAGATACTATGAAGCCAAACAGATCATACACTCACGTTGTGAAGACAAAAGATAGAACAGACACGCAATGACTTCACAATGAGTGATCAGTAAGTAAAAGGAAGTGAAGATGAAACCAGTGACTCGTTGAAGACAATGATGTGTTGGACCAGTTCCAGTTGCTGTGACAACTGTACGTCTGGTTGGAGCGGCTAGGTATTTAAACCTTAGGACACCCAGTCCTGGACACCCAGTCCTGAACACGTAGCTCAGGACACCAAGTCCTCACCATATTTTCCTTGAGCTAAGGTCACATAGTCCTCGCCCAATCACTCTGGTAAGTCTTCAAGGTAGACTCCGAAACCTTCACAGACTTCGTTCACTGGCAATCCACAATGTCTCTTGGATGCTCTGAACGCGACGCCTAACCGTCTGGGGATGCACAGTCCTCAAGTGTAATAAGTCTTCAGATCACACAGACAAGAAGACTTAAGTGATGTCCAATGTTCTCTGGCTCTGGGTGGTTAGGGCTTTATCCTCGCAAGGAATTCTCTCTCTCAAAGGCTTCGAGGTGGGTTGCTCTCAAACGACAAAAGCCGTACTCTCAATCTGAGCAGCCAACCGTTTATGGTTGTAGGGGGTGGGCTATTTATAGCCACTTGGCAACCCGACCTGATTTGTCCGAAATGACCCTGGGTCACTAAGGAACTGACGCGTGTCTCAAAGGTCAGATTTCAAACTCTCATGGCAACTTTACTTGGGCTACAAGCAAAGCTGACTTGTCCGGCTCTGGACAAGATTCGCTCTCATTGTCTTCACTCGAAGACATAGGTTTTTTGGTTTAGGCATCACTTCAGTCATTCTGACTGGTTCTCCTGGACCCCACTTAACAGTACGGTGGTTCCTATGACTCAACACAAAAGAAAAAGAACTACGAAAGATCTAAGTCTTCGAGCTCCATAGGCTTCATATCGTGTCTTCTCTTGTCATAGTCTTCAATGTGAATATCTTCATATACCACCTTTGACTTCAATGTCTTCATACATTTTTAGGGGTCATCTCTGGTAGTAAAATCGAATCAATGAGGGACTTCTACCTGTGTTATCCTGCAATTCTCACAAATACATTAGTCCCTCAACTAGGTTTGTCGTCAATACTCCAAAACCAACTAGGGGTGGCACTAGATGCACTTACACTTATACCACCGATAAAATTGATAGTTTCATCAAAACTAACAAAACAATGCACCAAAAATAAAATATGTCTTAAACAGGACAGTCTATAACAATCTGAACATCTACCATACTTCTGTAACTCCAAAAATTCCGAAATATTAGGGGGAAAAAGAAGTATTGTGCAAAAAGTTTCAAAATTTTATCACCTTCCCGTAAAAAAATGTAAATTCTCGCACTACAGCTAAAGTTTCTATTTTTGCACTGCACAAACCAAACAAGCAATCTAATCATCCTAAAGGCAAATCTGGGCACATTATTTTTATAATACAATGGATTTATACAAGGGGGTAATTATTTTTGTTGAAAAGTTTCTATAATCGAGATTCACAAGTTTTCCATGGGCATGAACAAAGTTCAAGGACGTCCCCCACTTCAACGATGTTCGTCTTTCTCACTTTCACTTTTCTTTTTGAAAAGTTTTAGATTCCCCTCTTTATTTATTTATTTGTTTTAAACTTTATAAAAGCACACAATAGAAATAAATGACTCTCTAAAACTTCCGGGTTGTCTCCCTGGCAGCGCTTTCTTTAAAGCCATTAAGCTAGGCATATAGTGCTCAAGTAATGGATCCACCCGGATCCCAAGGTATATCAAAGCCAATTTTCATTAACAATGATTTGTGATTTAGTAATGAGAACAAAGTAACATATATCATGCAACACCGAAGTCTAACTCTCTTCCTATGCATCGGCATGTCATAAAAGAACAATTCATACACACAAAGTAAAGGCCAATACATAGCATAAACCGTTTCTTGCAATTTTATTGTATTGGAAACGTAGAGAGGCGGAGATGTAGTTCCTCTCTAATAATAATTGCAAGTAGGATCAGCAAGCACATGCATATTATATATATCAAAATCATCATGTGTAGTAGTAAAACGCAACCCATCAATATAATCCTTAATAAGCGCAAACTTCTCCGATATAGTGTAGTAGGGAGAATTCAAAAAGATAATAGGACTATCATGCAATAGCAACAATTTCTTTCATAACATAAGGAACTATAACAAGTTCATCTCCATAAGCATAATTCATATTGGCATCTTGGCCACAAGCATAGCAAGCATCAAGTTCATCAAAAAGTGATATTTCAAATGAATCCAACGGATCATAGAAATGATCCTTCGGTAAGCATGAAGGGAAATTAAACAATGTATGAGTTGAAGAGTTACTCTCATTAGAAGGTGGGCACGGGTAGCTAATCCGCTCTTCCTTCTTTTGTTCTTCGCTCTCCTCATCATCTTTTTCATCTAACGAGCTCACAGTATCATCAATTTCTTCTTCCATAGTTTCCTGCAAAATATTAGTCTCTTCTTGGACAGCGGAGACTTTCTTAATAAATGCATCAATATCGGAATTATATTCATAATTCTCATTCAATATTTAAGTATAGCATAATTTTCAGTTCTGTAAACATCATCATCAAGATTTTCACACTTTCCGAACAAAGATTCGATTTCATAAACACCCTTAAAAGCAACAAATTCTTTTATTCATTCCACATCATAGTAATCATATATTAGCATAAGAAGCCAAGGTTTTATTATCATTAATTTACATGAAAATGGAAGGTGTAGAGCCTTCATCCTAGAGCAACAAGTATAATCATATCTCAAGCACAAATTCCAAGCATACCAATGCAACATATGAATTTGATCCCATAAGAGTTTTCCTTTTTGAGTCAAGCAATAATCCCTAAAGTATTCACGTTGATCCAATGTGTCTCCCGTTATATAATTGAATGGGGTTTTCTCAGGATTATTAAAATAGTGCATAATATTTTTCACGTAATGAGCATCGGGGGTTTTAGGAGGTTCCCCATCTCCATGAGTAGCAAGTAAACCTGATTTTTTTGGTATTTCGTGTTTCATATCCATAGCTAAAGATAGAGAACAACTTAGAACAAAAAATAAAATCTACTTAGTGATAAAGCAAACAAGCACATGAGAATATTCACCCCACGCTATTGCTCCCACGTAACGGCGCTAGAAAACGGTCTTGATAACCCACAAGTATAGGGGATCAGTTGTAGCCTCTTTCAATAAGTAAGAGTGCCGAACATAACGAGGAGCTAAAGGTAGAATAAATATTCCCTCAAGTTCTATCGACCACCGATACAACTCTACGCATGCTTTACGTTCGCTTTACCTAGAACAAGTATGAAACTATAAGTACTTTGTAGGTGTTGTAGGATATGTTTGCAAGATAATAAAGAGCACATAAATAAAAGCTAGGGGTTGTTTAGATAAAGAAACAACTAAGTTAGTTTTAGTAGAGAACTTTTTGTCACAAGAATGTTATTTTGTCCCTAGGCAATCGATAACTAGACCGGTAATCATTATTGCAATTTTATATGAGGGAGAGACATAAGCTAACATACTTTCTCTCCTTGGATCATATGCACTTATGATTGGAACTCTAACAAACATCCGTAAATACTAAAGATCATTAAGGTAAAACCCAACCATAGCATTAAAGTATCAAGTCCTCTTTACTCCAATACACGAACAACCTACTTACTCAGATTTAAGCTTATGTCACTCTAGCAACCCACCATAAAGCAAATCATGAACATATTGCAAACCCTACAGCGGTGATCCCTCACTCTTGCGCGACACGGAGAGCACCATAGGACAACACCAATAATAAAAAATACAACTCAAACCAATCACGATCATCAATCAACCCATAGGACAAAATGGATCTACTCAAACATCATAGGATAGCCATACATCATTGAGAAATAATACTAGTGTTGAGCACCATGTTTAAGTAGAAATTACAACGGGAAGAAGGGGTGTTAAACCGCTGCATAGAGGGGGAGAGAGTTGGTGATGACGACGATGAAGTTGTTGGTGTAGATCGCTGTCATGATTATGGCCCCGGCGGCGTTCCGGCGCCACCAGGAGAGAGGGGGAGAGAGCCCCCCTCCTTCTTCTTCTTCCTTGGCCTCCCCCCTAGATGGGAGGAGGGTTTCCCCTCTGGTCCTTGGCCTCCATGGCGGCCACCCCTCCGATATTAGATCTCTCTCTCTCTCTCTCTCTGTTTCCTTCTGTTTCTGTGCTCCCAGATTCTGGCCTTTCACTGTTTCTTAAATTTCCGGAGATCCGTAATTCCGATTGGGCTGAAAATTTAACACAATTTTTATCTGAATATTAGCTTTAGCTTTCTTGCGGCGAAAGAAGGGCACCAACCGCCTTACGGGGTGGCCACAAGGGCCCAGGGCGCGCCCCCTGTCTTGTGCCCCCCTCGGGCATCGTCTCGCGTTCATTCTTTTTCGCAAAATTGACATATATTCCAAAAAAATCTCCATAAGTTTTTATTACATTTGAACTCCGTTTGATATGGATTTTCTGCGAAACAAAAAACATGCAACAAATAGGAACTGTCACTGGGCACTGGATCCATATGTTAGTCCAAGAAAATCATATAAATTGTTGTCAGAAGTATGTAAAAGTTGTAGAAAATTGGCATGAAATAGTCAAAAATTATAGATACGACGGAGACGTATCAGCGACGCCCTTCTCCCTCCAAGACTTGAGCTTCTTTGGAGGCCCAACCAAGAAGGCTGGGACCTCAGGCTGGCCAGGGGCGAGCGGTTCGGTAATGTAGGACCACTCCCGCTGCCACTCATTCATCGTCTCGATCAAGGTGCCTTTGAACCACTTGCCCCCCTGGTTCTTGCTAATCATCCGCGAGGTCGGAGCCACTGGACTTCGGCTTGATTTCGAAGATCTTCAGCCACAAGCCGAAGTGTGGCTCACATCGGAGGAAGGCGTCTGTCACGTTAATTTCAGGATGATGTACCAGCTCGGTCTTTCGGAGGTGCTCATAGGGGTAGGGTGTGCACGCGTGCATTCATATAGGGATGAGCATATATGCATATGTATGAGTGTCTGTGTTTGTACTGTGTTAAAAAAAATGGTCCTTAAATTATACGGTCATCCCGTAGAACCACTTTTACCATCCCATAGAATCACTTTTACGGGGTGATTTTTACAGGAGCTATTGGAGTTGTTCTTAGATATCAGTGCATCCTACACATGCAAAAAAATAAAATTGCAGAGAATCCTAACACGCAGCTAACTCCTAGATTCAATTTTCTAACTACTGACGAGACTTGGCTGATGTTACTTTTTTTAATAATGAATTAAGCATGAGGGAACGATAGTTGGGTATGAAAATTATGGTAGAAACCACTATTTGTTGCACTTCAGTCCATTATTGCCATCTTAGTTTTACACACAATGTTAATAAAGAGTCATCGAAGATTGAATTCGACGTATAGACAAACCTAACACAAAACACAACATGAGCTACTATTACTTCTGGCGGTTAACTATGAAAATAACACATTTTAATGGATTATACAGACCTCTTGTTTCAATCACAAATAAGGTTGCTAAAATATGAACCTAATTAATATCAACCGTCAATTTAAATCATCAGATTACAGGCGCAAAGAAGCAATCGTTGAAAAACAATGTAAGTTACTTCACAACCAAGGACCATGACATGATTGTCAAAAATAAAACCCTATTCTCTATTTCTTTATTTGAAATTAATTGAAATATTGTACGACATAGCGCCAAAAATTGGCGATGAGAGTGGCCATTGTGAACTCAGTAGATAATAGAGTGGATATGCATAAATAAAGCCAATTCAAATTAATAATCAGTGTTGATCATTGGTTGGATTCAGCTGTAAATTAAGTCACAAAATATGACTAGTAAAAGATATTTTAGAAAATCTTGTTCTCAATTCTTTTGATGAAATTACACGAATACTACTGCCATAAAGCCAAAAAATAGCCATTAGAGCACAACCATATGTGAACAAAATCATTAAAAGAGTGGCTATGTATGGATAAAATCGGACTCAAATAATAATTGATGGAATCGGGTTGTATGTTAAATTACAATCATAGAGCAATGATAAAATTTTAAAGGCGGCTCATTTTTATTTTTATAAAATATACTAGCATACCTCCGAAAGTTAGCGACTAGAACGACCGTATGTGAACGGAATTCATAGCAGTGTGGCCACGTATGGACAAAACCGGCTTGAATAATAATCTGTGTCGATCAATGATTGGATCGAGCCATATAACTAACATTAAAAACACGTTAGTGGATAAACACAAAAGCCACATGTGTCGACTATGCAAGAAGAAACATTTAACTAATGTTTCAAAAATAATGTCATGATAAAAATATAGACTAAAAGCCGGCAATAAGAATCAAACAAACCCAAAGCAAGCCCACCGAAAAACCAAATATGCACGTAGATATCTCGGTCAAGAGGACCTCACACCCGCCCCAAAAAAAAGAGGACCTCACACCGCAAAGCGTGAACTGGGACCTCCTGTCATGCAACACTGTCCCTGGTAGCCTGGTAGGCATATCAGCACCTCAAAAATATATTCGAGCTGGAGAGAAACTCCAAAGGTACAAAAAAAAGAAGGAAAAACAGAATCTCGTCCTCATGCGCCGTATACCCAACCCTAAAAACCTAGCGGCAACATGGAAGGACCAGAGAGGCATCTGGCCTATATAAGGCCGGCGGTGCAGGCCTCCCTGGTGTGGCATACAACCAGATCGAGCGGTTGAGGAAGAAGACAATAGGATAGCTCTCCCAGATCTAGCCGAGCGGACCGACTGGCGCCGTGCCGACGAGGCGACGACGACGAAGGCGCGTGCGTACATGGGTTTGATCTCTCTCTCTTCGTTTCCGCCTCCCTCTCTCTCTCTCTCTCTGCGTGTCGAACGTCTGCTGTGTCCGATGGGATAGGTCGGGGGCTGCGGTGGAGGGTTGATGATGGTGCGAATGGCTGACAGAAGAGAGTGAGCACACAGCGGCAGACTACGTCTGGTAAAGAGGACGGATGGATGCGAGGAGAGATATAGACGCAGCTGCTGTTGCGTGCTCACCCTCTCTCTGTCAGCTCTCTCTCCCCCTTGGGACTTGTTCCGCCATCAATCAATCTATCCATCCATCTCCCCTTGCCGTTCCCATCGCTTCGCAGCCATCTTTGCCTGCATCGACTGCCGAGAGAGGAGGCAGGACGAGGCTTTGTCTTGCTTGCTGTGTCCCCACCTGAGCCCTATCTTGTCCGGATTCCGACGGCCTAGCTAGCCTAGTCCCCTGCTCTTTGGAATAAGATACGCGCAGCATGCACGCCATGGATTCTTGCGCCGGCAGCCACCAATTCCTATTCCTTTAAATTTCCCCTCTTTGGGGAGTCTCTCTCTCCTAGCCGTCTTTGCTTCTTCCAGGATTAGCTATCTTCTTGGGGGAAGGGGGACGCGTGTTGATTCGATTAACGCAGGTGGTGTTATTTTGCTCGAGTCCCCAGGAGTGCTTAACGGAAAGCACTGTTTGACCAGTCCTTGCCATGCCCTTCTCCCTCCTCCTCCTCCTCCTCATCTTCTTCCTCCTGTACTCCACCCCCTCTCTCTTTGTTGCTGCTTTAACTTTTTTGGATCACGAAACTTCCATGGTTTTTCTCCCCCTTTTGCTTCCTCATCTCATGTGCTGCTGTGAGAGGCAGGCAGGAAGGAGGCAGCTATGGTGGCGGTGGCGGCAGATCTGCAATACCTGGCTGCAAGTGGAAAGCTGGCACGTAGCCGATGGCGACGGCGGCTCCCAGATCTGTGGGAACGTTCGGTGAGTCCACGTTTCTCCTTAATTTGAGTCTCTATAAAGTGGCCATGCCTCCTCGTACATGGTCTATTTGTGGTATGACCATGTGAGTTGTTTGCTTTTTCTGTATTATTGTTCCTGATGGTTTTGCCTCTAATGGCGATTCTACATCTCATGGACTTGCCTGTGATGTGAACTAGAAACGTATATCCCGCAGTTTAGCCTCTGCAGCTTTTTATTCAGCCGTCTTTTGGTCTTTTAATTCCTGGCTATATGGTCTCCATGTAAGAAGCTGCAAACGAACAGCTAGCATAGTCAACCCCATGGTCGTTTCTTTCATTGTATGCATCGTATGTACAGCTTGGTTCACTTTTGAGGAGATCTTCTTGGAGATCCGTAGGAGTATGGTTTCTGATAAATCTCCGCAGTTTCTTCTTGCTTCACATAAAATTGCTATTTTCCTGGACATCGATTTTTTTCTTAGGTGAATCAACAGAACTTAACTCGTGCGAACACATTTAAATTTGGCATATGTGTTCTTGTTTCTCACACAAGCTATGCAACATTGTCAACTTATAGGCATATATGTACTAGTGGTTTCTCAGCAATTTATTTCTCTTTATATTTTGCACTATCATGACCCCTTCGGCTCTAACACCAACTGACGAATGTGTAGTGGTGGTCTCATTGCTTAATGTCGCATGGAGTTGCTTAATTTCTAGCAAGCAGCAAAAGATATCATTTGTTTGGTTACCTGATCATGTAATGGATTGCCTGGTAGTATAACATATTTGGTCACTTGATCATGTAATGGATATTTTTAATAGTACTATGACTTATTTGGATATATTACATGTGCAGAGAGCACAAGACTTTTCACTCTGGAAGTACTTTTCATTGTAACGTTCAATTGAGCTGCTTATGAATGGCCTAAAGTAAAAATTTATGTTGAGCGGAAGAATGCTTCTGGGTTTATCTGTAATGACAACCTAGTTCTCTATTGTACATAGAACTAGCTAGTCTAGTGCTGTTCTCCCTAATTATCCCATAATGACCATCTCTCTATTCTGACTGTTCTTTTTTGACATCCATTGCTAGAACAACAGATGCATGCTGCCTTCTAGGAGATGAAGTGGCTGCATGACGGCACACTTTCGTTTGCTACTTTCAGGTGTTCCTTTTGTAGCCTTATCTCAAATAATTTTATTAATGCCGCAATGAACTTACATTTGTGTTGAGATTGAATTTGGTGGATCATGCTACCCCCTCTATTTTTCTTAAAATCTGCATACTAAATATAGAGTTAGAGATATATTCATATAGTTAAGCATGTCATGGACTTGGCAACACCTTAATTAGGTATTGAAGGCATCATTGCATTTGATTTGCTTAATATGCTCATGCCAATTTATTGAGTTTCCAAAGTGTACTTTCCTACAAATATTTAGTACGCAGTTCATAGATCCCTTTTTATTTGGTTAATGATGTAGATAACCACAAATCGTAGGGTTAATTTTACTCGGAATGATGTCCAAAATACTTGCCTTGGTATTTGGCTACAATGTTATGCTTGTTTTGAACCAAGGTACACCTTTACAATCAACCATTGTCATTGCAAACATTAACACTTACTAGTCAAACAACACACTTCCACAGTTCCTCATTATATGAGTGTTACAATATACTTCTAAAAATGCCCTCTAGGTGGAACATTCATCTTCTATTGATTAATTATCCAATGTTAGTTCAAAATTTATTCTTCTCTGTCACCAACCAAAGGAAAATCTTTTCAAAGCAAAATATTGAGAGTGTTGCCAATCTCCCATGGAAATCAAAACCTGAAGTTCCCACCTATAGCATTTTCGTTTAGTCGAGTGTGCAATTTTGGACCTAGTTATCATAACATTTTTTGTGTCATGTTCGTGCTGCGGACATGTATGTTGTAGTTTGCACAAGGTTGTTGATGTGCTTTCATGTGTCTATTGCACTTCCACTGTGAGTTTTGGAAGTTTCCATGCTTGTGCCCCCTTCAATAATCAGTTAATGATAAAATGCAAAAGTATCGGTGCACTTTATAGTGAACTATAAGCTGATGTGCACTTTATGTTAATTTAATCCTTTATGGTGTACAAGTATATTCAATAAAAACACTTGCACTTGATTTAAATATACTACTCCCTCTGTACCGATATATATAGGTGGGAACTTCGGGTTTTGATTTCCATGGAGTATAGTTGAATTCAGCTACTCCTGCGACATATATATCGGTACAGAGGGAGTACTTCCCAATTGGTGAATTGCTGTCCTATAACTAAACAGGTGATCCCATTGCAGCCATGCATGAGAAAAGACCCACCTCGACATGCAGCCATGTATGCTTTCCATGCACACAGTAATGCTATCTATATATTTAATAAACTTGACAACTATACAAGAGTCAAATACAATAAATCATATGTATTTTCAGTCTCATATTATTAATTAAAATATTCATGTGACATACATCCACACTCATTGATTTTATATTGCAACCAATTACCCTGACAATGTGCGAGACAACATCTGGTTTTACCAATTTGGCTAATCGCATTAGAAAATCCTCAAAATGAACGAGTTTAATCTACAACTTTCTCTAAAAGAAAGTATTGAACTCCTTATTTATGACCAACTTCCTTCGTGATGGCTTCAGTTATATCTTCATCCTTACATGCACGTCCTACACTTGTTCCATGACATGTAAGAGCATGCTGCAAATTCTATACATAGTTAACTCACTCATTTCTCACACAGTAGCATTTATTTGTGTTATATTTAGCTTCGATGGAAGTTTGAAAGACATAATATTTACTTTATTGTTTAATAGCACGGTACACTATGGAACACTCTCACAAGTACCATGGTTTTTTTGCTCGATACATATATGTAAAGTGATAAAAACATACAACAAATAAAGTAATACATATGATCCCAATAAGGTTTCCATGATTTGTGGCATCCTTTTATCTTAGGCCCCTATCTAGGTGTTCCTTCCCTCCGATTCATTGCTAGTGCCATCAATAGCTAGCAGTGGGCTCATAAGACTGTGAGTATCATCTCTCTCATCTTTTGTCACTTCATTTTACATCGGTGGTGAACTCATATGACTATAAGAGTCTACTCTTTTCTTAAGAGAATGTCCGCTGGAGGTGCTTAGAGAAAAAAACACCACGTCGAACTCACTAGGTGCTTGAGAAAAAGAAGTGATTCAGTTTGTTTCAATTCATCCTTGGTGCTTGTGAAAGTAACCTAGTTCGTTTTTATGTATGATGTTGGATCATCCTTGATGCATGTTTTTCTTGTCCCCAAGCATGCATGTGATCACCGTATTCTTGAAGTAGATGGCCTTTGCTGAGCGAGCTAGTAGAAAGGAGGACTTGCGGCCCTATGCAGGTGTGATGAACAACTGGCTGCTTGCATGGGTGTGCGATTTGGGCATGGCGGTGGAAGAGTCGAAGTTTGTAACAATGTACGGGACAACAAGGGAGGTGGTGGTGGCGGGGAAAAATCTCAGGCAACATATACACGGTCAAAGTTGATTGGTAGTACGCCAAAAACCATAGCCTACTACAAGGCACCTCCTCGCCTTGTTCGTCGTGTTTGTCTTCTGCCAACAATGACAAGCTAACTTCATCGTCGCATCCCATGCCCTCCTTCGCCGCTTCATAGATTGGAGCTCTTAAGTCTAAAAAATTGGTCAACAATGGTGTAGGCCACACACGAGTGAAGATGCGGAAGTGATTGGCAAGCCAGACTACCGAAGGCGGTGACAGGGACTGCGTCACATGTTGCTCACAACGGCCACTCCATCGGAGAGTCCTTTGTCGGCACAACTCCATATTTATATGACGCAAGATGTCAATGGCGAAATACAAATTGGGGATTCCTCTATCATGTCCCCACGACGTTGTTCCCTAGTTGCCACTCATGCCCATATCTCCATCGAGGCAAGGTTTTGTCAGCACCCAATCCTTGTTGGGTAATTTTGCTCGTGAGGCTCCGCCTGCTCCACTAATGTCGAGCAGCAACAACAAATAAGGGTTCTGAGGTTGCCATCAATGGACGGTGGGGAGAGGAAAGAGAGTTGTCAATAAGGTCATATGAGGCGATAAAGTTCGGTGAGCAAGGCACGATAGATCATGGGGATTGGGGAAGGGGTGGCTGGCTACCAATGGCGAGTTGGCAAGCCACAGTGTGTGGCGTGCAACTTCCTTGATCTCGTGGAGAAGGGAGGACGTGAGGAGAGGGGTTGGATGTTGGGTGCCTGGGAGTGGATGGGATTTAGGCTTAGGATTTTTGTGTGGGTGCCTAGTTGCTTATAGGTTGATTTAGATGTAGGGTTTTTGTGTGGTCATGCGAAAGTGGAGGTTTATACGGTAGACTTGTATTGATAGGTACCCATGGGTATCAGGTACAAAGAGCGAGTGACTATATTGGTTGACTATAGTCCACACGATACATGGTGATAGTTGTTGGCTCATACTCGTGGTAATGAATTTGACCAGACCTAGCCCCTAATAGGGGTATAATAATGGGTACTCGTTCTTCTTGATGTAATTTTTGAGACAACGACCTTCAGCTTGCATGTGAGCATCGAGCTAGCTAAAGTGACTTTGGATGGCTTTGAGGCCTTTTCCAATGCATTGGTGCTTTGGGTGAAGTGCTAAGTACCTTAAAAGGCTTAACAACTTAGTGTCAGTTCTTTTGTAGCTTATTTGGGGTTGTGGAAATAAGTTGTCCTCTACCCAATCTAAAATTTTATTTTAGAAGCCGACTAGTTAACCCTTAATTAGTAAGCTTCCAAACTAAAATTTTAAATTGGGCTTCTAGAATAAGCTCGGTAGAGGGCAGCTTATTTCCACAAGCCCAAATAAGCCAAACTTCCTTCATTTAATTATTTAGCAACTAATAAACTCCTTCATAGGTCCTAGTCATTTTGCATAGGTTTTCGCGCTTGACATCATTTCTTCCTAGGGTCACCAAAGTGTCTCTCCTCCTTAAAATGCTTTGCCACATCAGCTTTTTACCTATGTGGCATTCTTAGCTCCTCTACATCCTAGAGCATTGGGAAGGGCCTTATTATTTCGGGGAAATGTACACAATTAAAGCCATCATTGCATCAATTAAGCGCTAAGGAGACGGGCGAACAACTTAACAACCTATGTAGAGTTTCTAGGAAGCACCTATGTAGTGTCTCTAGCAAAATGAAGGTTTAGGAAGGTGCTTGGTGACATGGCAACTTTTTGTATCTTTAAGAAACTTTATTTAACTACCTAGCATGCTACATGCCCTTGCTCACCTACTAATGTTCCCTTGTGTAGTTAATCTAATTTGAAAAGGATTGTCCTTTGAAAAGGCTGTCCTTAGTCTGTGATAAGCTCCATCCCCTCCTGACCCAGTCCTCCGTGTGGGCAGAAGCTAGTCACGCCCATTGCTACGGGTCGGAAAAACCTATAACTATCTGAATATTTTTTTTATGTATGTTCATTTCTTGGACAATTTTGCTCATTCGTATTCTTCATAATGTAGTTGTAATTTTGGGAGAAGGTGTGCGTCCATGAGTTTGACACCACACTTGACACTCAACGCTCGAAACTCCTTATGCAACGTTGGACTGAAAAAAAGGCCATGAAGGTGACAAAAGTCATTGAAAAACATAGTTTTGGAGTTGGACGGGTAATGAGAATTGGAACTATTTTGTATTCCCTACACGTGTCTTTTGTAATAGGTAAGTTTAATTTTCATGCAATATCAGGTTGTTGATGACCTAAAACAACCGTTCAAATCTCCCAAGCAATCATTTGTGCTCTAAAAGACTATTTTATTTTTGAGCTCCTTCAAATAAGGTAGCTATTCAGAGTAAGAGGATTGTTTTGGAGATTTGAACGGTTATTTTAGGTCATCAACAACCTAACATTGCATGAAAATAGAACTTATTAGCAATGATTACAAAAGACATGTAGGGAACACAAAATAGCTCAAGTTTTTGTTACCTGTCCAACTCCAAAACCATATTTCTCACCAATTCTTGCCACCTTCATGGCCTTCTTTTCAGTCCAGTGTTGCATAAGGGGTTTTGAGTCTTCAGTTTTCAATTGCCGCGTCAAACTCAGAACACGCACCTTCTCCAAAAGCACAATGACATCATGAAGTATAGAATTAGCAATAATATCAAGAAACCGACCATACAACAAAGAATATTCATATGGTTATAACTTTTTCCAACCTGTAGCAATGGGAGGTTCCCCATCCCAACCTTCCATTGTGGTGTCGTAATCCTCTCTACGAGATGCCCTTTTCATTTTGTGTTTGTGCTCTGGTTGACGGTTGTGTTCGTGTAGATCTTGGCTCATGTGTGGGGTTTTCCTTTAGTCCTTTAGCCTCGCTGGTTGCCGAATTCTCTTTCCGGTTATAGGGCGAACCACCGTGTTGACGGTGCAGTGCCCTTCGATTTAGGGCGAGAGGTAGGGCCCTTTTAGGCGACCTAGAAGTATGTGCCCATGTTTGGACAATTTGGAACGGACAAGGGCACGTCCCTAATGTGGTGGTGCCTCCCCCGACATCCATTTCAAGCCTTGCTTCATCTATTTCTTTGATTTGCTTGTTTTTGCATTTGTATGTGGGCTATTTCGTAAAGTATCGAGCTTCTGTTGTTTGGGGCTTTATTAATATATAAAGTTGGGCGTACAAAGTAGAACAATTTACTATTATTAGACAACAACATATGTGATTCGCAAAAAAAAGACGAACAACGTATGTAGAAATAAATGCATATTATTTTAGTCTTATATTTTTAGTTTGTGAGACCAATAGGTGTTTTATTTTTATTGTGCGTTTATTTTTATAACTTGTTTGACGTACCAAATTGTCTAGGTAGAAGGAATACCTAGGTTAACAGATATTGGATGCACATAATTAATTGTTTGTCTTTTTCAAAGATAAATCAATGACGATTGTCGAATACTTAGTGCTTGAAATTGTTTCTATCAAATATTTGGGTTTGTTCTCATAATAACATTGAATTTTCATTATTAGTTAGTCTTAAAACTTAGGACGAGCACAACACAGTCCACACATAGAAGTCCTATACCAACCAAAATATCTGTATTATTGCTTCCCAAAAACTATCATGGTCTGTATTTTTCTTCCATTGACATGAAGACTTACTGCATGGTTCTATCATCACCTTCATTGTAAAATATCTGTCTCTTACAGGAATATTCGAGATGTTTGCATTGCTCCATACAAATTATGATCCATGTGGTTGATTTAAACATTTTATCAGCATCTTTAAGTGCATCCTGATGTTTTTCATCTGATGAAAATCTCTGGTTAAGTTTGAATACAAAAAATTATAGCATCCGGAGGTCTCCTTTTATTAGTGCCTCATTGCTGTAGGATTTGCATAGTTGGGCTTCATATTGGTAAGCAGACTGAGTAAACATACTCCTTCAGTGTATTTATGATTTTAAGAGGTTGATCTGGTCTAACTATGTATATATTGTTGCAAGAGGCAACTTTGTTGACAAATTTGATACTTTCTTTCTCTATGGTGTTTCGCATCTTAAATTTTAGATTCTACATACTCCAGCATGCCTACAGAGATTGTATTTTATGACCAGTCAAGATTATTCACATCTGGATCTGGAATGTGTAGGGAAAAGTTGGAGCAGAACAGAAATAATTTACCCCCTACAACCAAGTGATGTATTTAAAAGGAGAAAGCTGTGCCGCCAAGCCTCAGAAACTTATGCTGAAGATGTATTTCCCATTTGGTGAATCCATGGTGCCACTTCTATTTATCTATCATCAATTCCAGTTAGCCCTTTCTGGTGTTCGCGATTTCTGGCTTCATCAGGAAATATGGCACAAACGGCATGATCTTTTCTTCCGTGCAATTCAGGAGACCGTTGCTAGTGTTATGGGAAGCACCATCCTTTTTCTCATGTTCGTCATCTCTTAAAAGCATTGTAGTTTCCTCGTCAGATTTTGTGCTCCAATATCTGCTGATATATCCTCCATCTCAACGATGAAGTATGCAGTTTATCGTGAACATCATCTATGTCTGGTTTGGTAAGCTGGCTTAAAGTCTGCTGTTTACTTTTGAGACTGGACTCACGATCTCTGTAACAGATTGTCTTTCTGTACAAAATAAAAATTCACTGTAAATTTTAAGCTGCTTCTATATTTCGGTTGGAGGGGTCTGAATGTAGCGGCACTGCCTCCAGTTTCACTTTCATAGAACTGATGACACCGTCCATCCGGCCTTCCATAGAGCTCTGCACTCACATTACATACATGTAAGCTTGCCTTAAAAAAATCAAATACATGTAAGTTTCAGATTATATCTCTTGCTGAAACAGACCAACGAAAACAAGCAGCTGCTACGAGTGCAAATACTGTCCTCCCACCCTTGCATGCTCCCATCTTTCAAAAACAAATTTAAAGGTTTTAAAAATTCTCAAAATAATTGTGGCATTGTTAATCCCTAAAAATTCCAGATCCAAATCGAAATACACATGGAGAAACAAAAAAGACAAATCTAGATGAATAGTGCTACAAAAAGACAAATCTAGAAACAACAGTATTCACGTCTGGATTTATCTTTTTTATTTCTTCATGTGTGTGTTCGACTTTGATCTGAAATTTTGTAGGGATTGTAGGCGTATGTCTCTTAAACATTCACAAAAGTAATTATTTTTTGGAACATTAAAATTTGATTTTTGAAAGTAGGGAGGCTCGAAGGGTTTCTTGTTCAGCAGCCGCCGCCATTAGAGACATCATGGTGCCATGAATTTACAGAGTTTTGTGTCCTCATAATGAATTTATATTAGTGTGTCAAGCTTTTTTCATTTATGTTAATGTGTCATGCTTTGTTTGTTTGTTTGATTCTTTGTGGGGTGAAATCTTTCATCCACAGTATGGTGAGGATATTATGATTCGACGTTCTGCACTTTTAGGAAATCATCCCGGGCCCAAGTACGTTCATCGATCAAGGCTTCCCCTTTTTCTGGATGGGCAATTGTAATAATGTCCGTGCGAGTGGAAGAGTGGCAACATCGTTGAGCCAGTCCAATTACAACCTCTTTACTAAAGTCTTGAAAATATTTCTTCTTGAAGAGACCGATACCACGAAGAAGACGTGCCCAAGAGATCTCATTGCAATTCTTAGTCATAAAAGTTACTTTATATTTTATTAATTGATCCAAATCAGTGTACACGTAATTGTTATGAGTATGAATAAAATTCTCGAAAAACAAAGCAGGAAGCATATGAGTATCTAAGAGTAGGAGGACCTGATATTTTTTTACCAACTACTACATGACACAAAGGGCAACCCCTATTTGACCCGCGTTGCGTCAAGTAGTCGGGGCTCCTATGACTGGGCCGGCTCATTTTTTTCTGTTTGATTTCTTTTCTTCTTTTCTGTTTCTTTTTTTTTTCAAAGTTTATTTTTGTTTTCAAAAACTGTTCAGCAGTTGGAAAAATGTTCACACATTTTAGAATCTTCTTAAATTTAAAATTTCTTGTTTTATAAAAAATCAGAAATCTTTTATATGTTCAGAAATAGAAAAAAAGAATTCAGAAATATGTTTGTTATTTGTTCTAAAGAATTAAAAAATCAAAAAACTCAAAAAAGGGTCACAATTTTAAGTTTTATTCACAAATTCAAAAAAAACTATTTTTCAAATTCTTTCAGAAGTTCAATGTTCTTGTTTTTGAAATTTGTTCAGAAATTCAAAAAGGGTTCAGGGTATTTTAAGAAATGATCGCATTTAAAAAAAGGTTAGTAGTTTAAAAAAATGAAGATTCCCAAAAACTGTTCGAGTTTAAAAAATATGTTCACAAATATATTCACATTAAAAAAATCACTTTTTACAACAATAAAATCACGTTCGAAATTTCCCACGCTTCCTATTTACACACCGAAGTTTAGTAACTACAGTGGCTCGACAAGTATCACAAACGAGGTGTCCCCTTGTTCGAATTGTGACAGGCACGTTACTTTTTTTGTGAGAAGTTTAGCACTATTTGCGTGTGGCTGGGCCAGTCGGGTTAAATCAGCCACTGTGCGGGAAGCGTCTGTTGGACGCAATGCGCGGCGGACGAGCATCCACTCGCCTTAGGCGAGCGTAAAGTGGGCAGGCCTAGTAGCGTTAGTTTGTTATTTTTTAAGTGTATTTCTATTTTGAAATATTCTAAATAAATACATTTCAAATAGTTTATTCAAACTTCTACAAGTATTCATGGCACATTTAAAGAATGTTCATACTGTGTAAAAAGAATGTTCATGCAACTTTTAAAAATGTTGATAGTATTGAAAATATATTCTGTCACATTCAAAAAATGTTAATGGATACAAAATTAGGTTTCTAACATTTTTTAGAAATTTCTATTCAATGTAAAAAAAGGTGTCATTTTTTAAATGTATGATTCGAAAAAGCATGCCATTTTAAAAATGTTCGCTTCTGTCAAGAATATTCGTGAAATTTTAAAACGATTTTCCAATGTAAAATAAAATATGGTAATATAACATTAATTGTTGGAAATTTTTTAAAATTACCCATTTCAATTATAGGTTCGTGATATTTTATGAAAAAGTAAAATGAATGTAAAAAATGGTTACAATTTGTTTAAATGTTCAACGTGTATTTGAACATGTATTTGAAATAACATTCATCATGCATTTGAAAAATGTTTCAATATGTTTCAATAAAATGGTTCCATGTGTATAAGAAAATTGTACAATGTTTATTGAAAAGGTAGAAATGTGTTGAAAGATGAAAATGAAAAACATGAAAAGGAAAAAGAAAAAAAAGGAGAGCGGGATATTAACGGGAGCCATTGTTTACTTCCTTGGTCCAAGGTGTGCAGACCAATGGAGTTGGGCGACCTTGGGATCATCAATCTCAGATGGTTTGGCTTTGCGCTAAGGTGTAAATGGTCGTGGATAGCATGGGATGAAGAAGAAAGGCCTTGGCATCACTTCAAAGACAAAAACTGGGAGAGAGGACGCCTCTATGTTCAATGCGGCTTGTACAGTGGCCTTGGGAAACAACGATGGTGCCAAGTTTTGGACGGACAATTGGCTGCCGGGGGAAGTTCGCTTGTTGAGGTGGCACCGGCCCTTTACTCTTTTGTCAAAGACACGATGCAGTTCTGTCAGGGAGGCATTGAACAACAATAATTGGATCAAGCAAATTAAAGGAGGGGTCTTGATCCAGGCAATGGCACAATATCTAAAGATCCGGGACACGGTGCAGGTGACCAATCTATCAACAGAGGTGCGAGATCGGCCGTTTGTGGTGGCCAACTGAAGACCGCCAGTTCTCTATCAGCAGCGCATACAGAATGTTCTTCATGGCGAGCATCCCTTTGCATGTGCCAAGCCGATCTGGAAATCCAAAGCTCCACAAGGATAAAAGTTCTTCATGTGGTTGGTGGTTCACCGCCGATGCCTCACAGCAAACAATTTGAAGGAAATATGCCCTAGAGGCAATAATAAAGTTGTTATTTGTATTTCCTTATATCATGATTAATGTTTATTATTCATGCTAGAATTGTATTAACCGGAAACTTAGTACATGCGTGAATACATAGACAAACAGAGTGTCCCTAGTATGCCTCTACTAGACTAGCTCGTTAATCAAAGATGGTTAAGTTTCCTAGCCATAGACATGTGTTGTCATTTGATGAACGGGATCACATCATTAGAGAATGATGTGATGGACAGGACTCATCCGTTAGCTTAGCACTATGATCGTTCAGTTTATTGTTATTGCTTTCTTCATGACTTATACATGTTCCTATGACTATGAGATTATGCAACTCCTGAATACCGGAGGAACACCTTGTGTGCCATCAAACGTCACAACATAACTGGGTGACTATAAAGATGCTCTACAGGTGTCTCCGATGGTGTTTGTTGAGTTGGCATAGATCGAGATTAGGATTTGTCACTCCGATTGTCGGAGAGGTATCTCTGGGCCCTCTCGGTAATGCACATCACTATAAGCCTTGCAAGCAGTGTGCCTAATGAGTTAGTTGCGGGATGATGCATTACGGAACGAGTAAAGAGACTTGTCGGTGACGAGATTGAACTAGGTATGGATACCGACGATTGAATCTCGGGCAAGTAACATACCGATGACAAAGGGAACAACGTATGTTGTTATGCGGTTTGACCGATAAAGATCTTCGTAGAATATATATGAGCCAATATGAGCATCCAGGTTCCGCTATTGTTTATTGACCGAAGATGTGTCTCGGTCATGTCTACATAGTTCTCGAACCCGTAGGGTCCGCACGCTTAACGTTCGATGATGATTTGTATTATGAGTTATGTGGTTTGATGTACTGAAGGTTGTTCGGAGTCTCGGATGAGATCACGGACATAACGAGGAGTCTCAAAATAGCCGAGACATAAATATTGATATATTGGACCATATTGTTCAGACACTGGAAGTGTTCCGGATAGTTTCGGATAAAACCGGAGTGCCGGAGGGGTTACCGGAACCCCCCGGGGAAGTAATGGGCCTTAGTGGGCCTTAGGGGAGAGAGAGGGCAGCCGCCAAGAGGTGCCCCCCCCCAAGGGGAGTCCGAATAGGACTAGGGGAGGGAGGCTCGGCCCCTCTTTCCCTCTCCCTCTCCCTCTCCTTCCTTCTTCTCCTACTTGGACTAGGAAAGGGGGGACCGATTCCTACTTGGAGTAGGATTCCCCCCCTTGGGCGCGCCCCTTAGGGCTGGCCGGCCTCCTCCTCCCTCCCTCCTTTATATACGTGGGAAGGGGGCACCCCATAGACACACAAGTTGATCTTTAGCTGTGTGCGGTGCCCTCTCCACAGTTTTACACCTCGTTCATATTGTCGTAGTGCTTAGGCAAAGCCCTGCGTCGGTAACTTCATCATCACCGTCAACACGTCGTCGTGCTGGCGGAACTCACCATCAGCCTGATCTGGATCAAGAGTACGAGGGACGTCACCGAGCTGAACATGTGCAGATCGCGGAGGTGCCGTGCGTTCGCTACTTGATCGGTTGGATCGCGAAGACGTTCAACTACATCAATCGCATTACTTAACGCTTCCGCTTTCGGTCTATGAGGGTATGTAGACACACTCTCCCCTCTCGTTGCTATGCATCTCCTAGATAGATCTTGCGTGATCATAGGAATTTTTTTGAAATACTGCGTTCGCCAACAGTGGCATCCGAGCCAAGTCTATGCGTAGATGTTATATGCACGAGTAGAACACAAAGAGTTGTGGGCGATAATAGTCATACTGCTTACCAGCATGTCATACTTTGATTTGGCGGTGTTGTCGGATGAAGCGGCCCAGACCGACATTACATGACCGTGTTCATGAGACTGGTTCTACCAACATGCTTCGCACACAGGTGGCTAGTGGGTGTCTGTTTCTCCAACTTTAGTTGAATCAAGTTTGACTACGCCCGGTCCTTGTTGAAGGTTAAAACAACACACTTGATGAAAAATCCTTGTGTTTTTTGATGCGTAGGTAAGAATGGTTCTTGCTAAAGCCCGTAGCAGCCACGTAAAACTTGCAACAACAAGGTACAGGACGTCTAACTTGTTTTTGGAGGGCATGTTGTGATGTGATATGGTCAAGACGTGATTATATAAATTGTTGTATGAGATGATCATGTTTTGTAACAAAGTTACCGGCAACTGGCAGGAGCCATATGGTTGTCGTTTTGTTGTATGAAATGCAATCGCCATGTAATTGCTTTACTTTATCACTAAGCGGTAGCGATAGCCGTAGAATCAATAGTTGGCGAGATGACAACGATGCTACGATGGAGATCAAGGTGTCAAGGCGGTGAAGATGGTGATCATGAAGGTTCTTTGGAGATGGAGATCAAAGACACAAGATGATGACGATGGTCATATCATATCACTTATATTGATTACATGTGATGTTTATCTTTTATGCATCTTATTTTGCTTAGTACATCGGTAGCATTATAAGATGATCTCTCACTAAATTTCAAGGTATAAGTGTTCTCCTTGAGTATGCACTGTTGCTACAATTTGTCGTGCTGAGACATCACGTGATGATCGGGTGTGATAAGCTCTATGTTCACATACAACGGGTGCAAACCAGTTTTGCACAAGAAGAATACTCATGTTAAACTTGACGAGCCTAGCATATGCAGATATGGCCTCGGAACACTGAGACCGAAAGGTCGAGCATGAATCATAGAGTAGATATGATCAACATAGTGATGTTCACCATTGAAAAGTACTCCATCTCACGTGATGACCGGACATGGTTTAGTTGATATGGATCACGTGATCACTTAGATGATTAGAGGGATGTCTATCTAAGTAGGAGTTCTTTAGTAATATGATTAATTAAACTTTAATTTATCATGAACTTAGTACCTAATAGTATTTTGCATGTCTATGTTGTTGTAGATAAATGGCACGTGCTACTGTTCCTTTGAATTTTAATGCATTCCTAGAGAAAACTAAGTTGAAAGATGATGGTAGCAACTACATGGGCTGGGTCCGTAACTTGAGGATTATCTTCATTGCTGCACAGAAGAATTACGTCCTGGAAGCACCGCTAGGTGGAAAGCCCGCTGGAGGAGCAACACCAGATGTTATGAACGTCTGGTAGAGCAAAGCTGATGGCTACTCGATAGTTCAGTGTGCCATGCTTTACGGCTTAGAATCGGGACTTCATCGACGTTTTGGACGTCATGGAGCATATGAGATGTTCCAGGAGTTGAAGTTAATATTTCAAGAAAATGCCTGAATTGAGAGATATGAAGTCTCCAATAAGTTATATAGCTGCAAGATGGAGGAGAATAGTTCTGTCAGTGAACATATACTCAGAATGTCTGGGTACCACAACCACTTGACTCAACTGGGAGTTAATCTTTCTGATGATAGTGTCATTGACAGAGTTCTTCAATCACTACCACCAAGCTACAAAAGCTTCATGGTGAACTATAATATGCAAGGGATGGATAAGACAATTCCCGAGCTCTTCGCAATGCTAAAGGCCATGGAGGTAGAAATCAAGAAGGAGCATCAAGTGTTGATGGTCAACAAGACCACTAGTTTCAAGAAGGGTAAAGGGAAGAAGGGGAACTTCAAAAAGAATGCAAAGCAAGTTGCTGCTCAAGTAAAGAAGCCCAATTCTGGACCTAAGCCTAAGACTAAGTGCTTCTACTGCAAAGGGACTGGTCACTGGAAGTGGGACTACCCCAAGTATTTGGCGGATAAGAAGGATGGCAAAGTGAAAGGTATATTTGATATACATGTTATTGATGTGTACCTTACTAATGCTCGCAGTAGCACCTGGGTATTTGATACTGGTTCTGTTGCTCATATTTGCAACTCGAAACAGGGGCTATGGATTAAGTGAAAATTGGCTAAGGACGAGGTGACGATGCGCGTGGGAAATATTTCCAAAGTCGATGTGATCGCGGTCGGCACGCTACCTCTACATCTACCTTCGAGATTAGTATTAGACCTGAATAATTGTTATTTGGTGCCAGCGTTAAGCATGAACATTATATCTGGATCTTGTTTGATGCGAGACGGTTATTCATTTAAATCAGAGAATAATGGTTGTTCTATTTATATGAATAATATCTTTTATGGTCATGCACCCTTGATGAGTGGTCTATTTTTATTGAATCTCTATAGTAGTGATACACATATTCATAGTATTGAAGCCAAAAGATATAAGTTCAATAATGATAGTGCAAATTATTTGTGGCACTGCCGTTTAGGTCATATTGGTGTAAAGTGCATGAAGAAACTCCATGCCGATGGGCTTTTGGAATCACTTGATGCTTGCGAACCATGCCTCATGGGCAAGATGACTAAGACTCCGTTCTCTGGAACAATGGAGCAAGCAACACACTTATTAGAAATAATACATACTGATGTATGCGGTTCAATGAGTGTTGATGCTCGCGGCGGGTATCGTTATTTTCTTACCTTCACAGATGATTTGAGCAGATATGGGTATATCTACTTGATGAAACATAAGTCTGAAACATTTGAAAAGTTCAAAGAATTTCAGAGTGACATGGAAAATCATCGTAACAAGAAAATTAAGTTTCTACGATCTGATCGTGGAGGTGAATATTTGAGTTATGAGTTTGGTCTTCATTTGAAACAATGCGGAATAGTTTCGCAACTCACGCCACCTGGAACACCACAGCGTAATGGTGTGTCTGAACGTCATAACCGCACTTTATTAGATATGGTGTGATCTATGATGTCTCTTACTGATTTACCGCTATCGTTTTGGGGTTATGCTTTAGAGACGGCTGCATTCACATTAAATAGGGCACCATCGAAATCCGTTGAGACGACACCTTATGAACTATGATTTGGTAAGAAACCCAAGTTGTCGTTTCTTAAAGTTTGGGGCTGCGACGCTTATGTGAAAAAGCTTTAACCTGGTAAGCTTGAAACCAAATCGGAGAAATGTGTCTTCATAGGATACCCAAAGGAAAATGTTGGGTACACCTTCTATCACAGATCCAAAGGCAGATATTCGTTGCTAAGAATGGATCCTTTCTAGAGAAGGAGTTTCTCTCGAAAGAAGTGAGTGGGATGAAATTAGAACTTGATTAGGTAACTGTACCTTCTGCCTTATTGGAAAGTAGTTCATCATAGAAATCAGTCCCAGTGATTCCTACACCAATTAGTGAGGAAGTTAATGATATTGATCATGAAACTTCTGATCAAGTTACTACCGAACCTCGTAGGTCAAACAGAGCAAGATTCGCACCCGAGTGGGTCGGTAATCCTGTTCTGGAGGTTATGTTACTTGACCATGACGAACCTATGAACTATGAGGAAGCGATGATGAGCCCAGCTTCCGCAAAATGTCTTGAGGCCATGAAATCTGAGATGGGATCCATGTATGAGAACAAACGTGAACTTTGGTTGACTTGCCCGATGATCGGCAAGCCATAAAGAATAAATGGATCTTCAAGAAGAAGACTGACGCTGACGGTAATATTACTGTCTACAAAGCTCGACTTGTTGCAAAAGGTTTTCGACAAGTTCAAGGAGTTAACTACAATGAGACCTTCTCACCCGTAGCGATGCTTAAGTCCGTCCGAATCATGTTAGCAATTGCCGCATTTTATGTTTATGAAATTTGGCAAATGGATATCAAAACTGCATTCCTTAATGGATATCTTAAAGTAGAGTTGTATATGATGCAACCGGAATGTTTTGTCAATCCAAAAGGTACTAACAAAGTGTGCAAATTCCAGCGATCCATTTATGGACTGGTGCAAGCATAACGAAGTTGGAATATACGCTTTGATAGTGTGATCAAAGCATATGGTTTTATACAGACTTTTGGAGAAGCCTGTATTTACAAGAAAGTGAGTGGGAGCTCTGTAGCATTTCTGATATTATATGTGGATGACATATTGTTGATCGGAAATGATACTGAATTTTCTGAATAGCATAAAAGGATACTTGAATAAGAATTTTTCAATGAAAGACCATGGTGAAGCTGCTTATATATTGGGCATCAAGATCTATAGAGATAGATCAAGATGCTTAATTGGATTTTCACAAAGCACATACCTTGATAAAATTTTGAAGAAGTTCAAAATGGATCAAGCAAAGAAAGGGTTCTTGTGTTGGGGAACGCAGTAATTTCAAAAAAAATCCTATGCACACGCAAGATCCATCTAGGTGATGCATAGCAACGAGAGGGGAGAGTGTTGTCCACGTACCCTCGTAGACCGTAAGTGGAAGCGTTATGAAAACGCGGTTGATGTAGTCGTACGCCTTCACGATCCGACCAATCCTAGCACCCAAGGTATGGCACCTCCGCGATCTGCACACGTTCAGCTCGGTGACGTCCCACGAACTCTAGATCCAGCTGAGGTCAAGGGAGAGTTTCGTCAACACGACGGCGTGATGACGGTGATGATGAAGTTACCGACGGAGGGCTTCACCTAAGCTCTACAATGATATGACCAAGGTGGAAATCTGTGGAGGGGGGCACCGCACACAGCTAAACAATTAACTTGTGTGTCTATGGGGTGCCCCCATCCCCCGTATATAAAGGAGTGGAGGAGGGGGAGGGCCGGCCCTCTATGGCGCGCCTCAAGGGGGGAGTCCTACTCCCAGTGGGAGTAGGATTACCCCTTCCCTTGTTGGAGTAGGAGAGAAAGGAAGGGGGAGAGGTAGGTAAGGAAGGGGGGCGGGCCCCACCCAATTCAGATTGGGCTTGGGGGGGGCGCCCTCCACCTTGGCCACCTCCTCCTCTCTCCCACTAAGGCCCAATAAGGCCCATACACTCCCCGGTACTCTGGTAAATGCCCGAACTCACCCGAAACCATTCCGATGTCCAAACATAGCCTTCCAATATATCAATATTTATGTCTCGACCATTTTGAGACTCCTCGTCATGTGTGTGATCATATCTGGGACTCTGAACTACCTTCGGTACATCGAAACACATAAACTCGTAATACCGATCATCACCTAACGTTAAGCGTGTGGACCCTACAGGTTCGAGAACTATGTAGACATGACCGAGACTCATCTCCGGTCAATAACCAATAGCGGAACCTGGGTGCTCATATTGGTTCCTACATATTCTACGAATATCTTTATCGGTCAAACCGCATAACAACATACGTTGTTCCCTTTGTCATCGGTATGTTTCTTGCCTGAGATTCGATCATCGGTATCTCAGTACCTAGTTCAATATTGTTACGGGCAAGTCTCTTTACTCATCCGTAATGCAACATCCCGTAACTAACTCATTAGTCACATTGCTTGCAAGGCTTGTAGTGATGTGCACTACCGAGAGGGGCCAGAGATACCTCTCCGATACACGGAGTGACAAATCATAATCTCTATCTATGCCAACTCAACAAACACCATCGGAGACACCTGTAGAGCATCTTTATAGTCACCCAGTTACCTTGTGACGTTTGATTGCACACTAAGTGTTCCTCCGGTATTCGGGAGTTGCATAATCTCATAGTCATAGGAACATGTATAGGTTAAGGAGAAAGCAATAGCAGTAAACTAAATGATCAAAGTGCTAAGCTAACGGATGGGTCAAGTCAATCACATCATTCTCTAATGACGTGATCTCGTTCATCAAATGACAACTCTTGTCCATGGCCAGGAAACTTAACCATCTTTGATTAACAAGCTAGTCAAGTAGAGGCATACTAGTGACACTCTGTTTGTCTATGTATTCACACATGTACTAAGTTTCCGGTTAATACAATTCTAGCATGAATAATAAACATTTATCATGATATAAGGAAATATAAATAACAAATTTATTATTGCCTCTAGGGCATATTTCCTTCAGTCTCCCACTTGCACTAGAGTCAATAATCTAGATTACATTGTAATGATTCTAGCACCCATGGAGTCTTGGTGCTGATCATGTTTTGCTCGTGAGAGAGGCTTAGTCAACGGGTCTGCAACATTTAGATCCGTATGTATCTTGCAAATCTCTATGTCTCCCTCCTTGACTTGATCACGGATGGAATTGAAGCGTCTCTTGATGTGCTTGGTTCTCTTGTAAAATCTGGAATCCTTTGCCAAGGCAATTGCACCAGTATTGTCACAAAAGATTTTCATTGGACCCGATGCACTAGGTATAAAACCTAGATCGGATATGAACTCCTTCAACCGGACTCCTTCATTTGCTGCTTCCGAAGCAGCTATGTACTCCGCTTCACATGTAGATCCCACCACGACGCTCTGCTTGGAACTGCACCAACTGGCATCTCCACCATTCAATAAAAATACGTATCCGTTTTGTGACTTAGAGTCATCCGGATAAGTGTCAAAGCTTGCATCGACGTAACCATTTATGACGAGCTCTTTGTCACCTCCATAAACGAGAAACATATCCTTAGTCCTTTTTAGGTATTTCAGGATGTTCTTGACCGTTGTCCAGTGATCCACTCTTGGATTACTTTGGTACCTCCCTGCTAAACTAATAGCAAGGCACACATCAGGTCTGGTACACAACATTGCATAAATGATAGAACCTATGGCTGAAGCATAGGGAACGGCTTTCATTTTCTCTCTATGTTCTGTAGTGGTCGGGCATTGAGTTTGACTCAACTTCACACCTTGTAACACAGGTAAGAACCCTTTCTTTGCTTGATCCATTTTGAACTTCTTCAAAACTTTATCAAGGTTTATGCTTTGTGAAAGTCCAATTAAGCGTCTTGATCTATCTCTATAGATCTTGATGCCCAATATATAAGCAGCTTCACTGTAACGCCCGGGTAATCAAGCTACAGTAATTCCACGCTAATGGTGCCACGTCACCACGGTTACTGTCGCTAATCTACAGTTAGTTCAAAATCGATTCAATTTCAAATTTAAAATAAAGTTAAATAATAAAAGTTTTCAAAAATTAAAACAAAAGTGTTCGGAGCATGCCAAAAATGGCATAGGTAATTATAGTAAAGAAAACACAAATTATAAAATACTTAAATGCCCTAAGTTGAATTAAAACAGTAAAAGAAAATAGATAAAAGAAAATGTTAAAAACAAAAAGACAAAAAAATATAAAAGAAAACCCCCCTGGGTCGTGGCCCTGTTGGGTTTTGTAGTAATTTCAAAAAAATTCCTATGCACACGCAAGATCATGTTTTGCATAGCAACGAGAGGGGAGAGTATTGTCTACGTACCCAACGCAGACCGACTGCGGAAGCGCTGACACAACGTAGAGGAAGTAGTCGTACGTCTTCACGATCCAACCGATCAAGCACCGAAACTACGGCACCTCCGAGTTCGAGCACACGTTCAGCTCGATGACGATCCCCGGACTCCGATCCAGCAAAGTGGCGGGGAAGAGTTCCGTCAGCACGACGGCGTGGTGACGATCTTGATGC
Source organism: Triticum aestivum (assembly GCF_018294505.1). Classification (NCBI taxonomy): domain Eukaryota; kingdom Viridiplantae; phylum Streptophyta; class Magnoliopsida; order Poales; family Poaceae; genus Triticum; species Triticum aestivum. The sequence continues at coordinate 440,625,499 of NC_057806.1, read as the reverse complement.
ACTACAGCAGCAGGGCTTCGCCTAAACTCCGCTATAGTATTATCGAGGACTATGGTGGCAGGGGGCACCGCACACGGCTAAGGAATAGATCACGTGGATCAACTTGTGTGTTTATGGGGTGCCTCTGCCTCAGTATATAAAGGAGCCAAGGGGGAGGGGGCCGCCGGCCAGGAGGAGGGCGCAGGAGGAGTCCTACTCCTCCCGAGAGTAGGACTCCCCCCCCCAATCCTAGTTGGACTAGGATTCCCCGAGGGGGAAAGAGAGAGGGGGGCCGGCCACCTCTCCTAGTCCTAATAGGACTAGGGGAAGGGGGGAGGCGTGCGGCCACCTTGGGCTGCCCCTTTCTCCTTACCACTAAGGCCCATTAAGGCCCATATGGCTCCCGAGGGGTTCCGGTAACCTCCCGATACTCCGGTAAAATCCCGATTTCACCCGGAACACTTCCGATGTCCAAATATAGGCTTCCAATATATCAATCTTTATGTCTCGACCATTTCGAGACTCCTCGTCATGTCCGTGATCACATCCGGGACTCCGAACATCCTTCGGTACATCAAAATGCATAAACTCATAATATAACTATCATCGTAACCTTAAGCGTGCGGACCCTACGGGTTCGAGAACAATGTAGACATGACCAAGACACGTCTCTGGTCAATAACCAATAGCGGGACCTGGATGCCCATATTGGCTCCTACATATTCTACGAAGATCTTTATCGGTCAGACCACATAACAACATACGTTGTTCCCTTTGTCATCGGTATGTTACTTGCCCGAGATTCGATCGTCGGTATTCCAGTACCTAGTTCAATATCGTTACCGGCAAGTCTCTTTACTCGTTCTGTAATACATCATCCCACAACTAACTCATTTAGTTGCAATGCTTGCAAGGCTTAAGTGATGTGCATTACCGAGAGGGCCCAGAGATACCTCTCCGACAATCGGAGTGACAAAACCTAATCTCGAAATACGCCAACCCAACATCTACCTTTGGAGACACCTGTAATGCTCCTTTATAATCACCCAGTTACGCTGTGACGTTTGGTAGCACCCAAAGTGTTCCTCTGGCAAACGGGAGTTGCATAATCTCATAGTTATAGGAACATGTATAAGTCATGAAGAAAGCAACAGCAACATACTAAACGATCGGGTGCTAAGCTAATGGAATGGGTCATGTCAATCAGATCATTCAACTAGTGATGTGACCTCGTTAATCAAATAACAACTCATTGTTCATGGTTAGGAAACATAACCATCTTTGATTAACGAGCTAGTCAAGTAGAGGCATACTAGTGACACTTTGTTTGTTTATGTATTCACACATGTATTATGTTTCGGGTTAATACAATTCTAGCATGAATAATAAACATTTATCATGATTATAAGGAAATATATAATAACTTTATTATTGCCTCTAGGGCATATTTCCTTCAGTCTCCCACTTGCACTAGAGTCAATAATCTAGATTACACCGTAATGATTCTAACACCCATGGAGCCTTGGTGCTGATCATGTTTTGCTCGTGGAAGAGGCTTAGTCAATGGGTCTGCAACATTCAGATCCGTATGTATCTTGCAAATCTCTATGTCTCCCACCTGGACTAGATCCCGGATGGAATTGAAGCGTCTCTTGATGTGCTTGGTCCTCTTGTGAAATCTGGATTCCTTTGCCAAGGCAATTGCACCAGTATTGTCACAAAAGATTTTCATTGGACCCGATGCACTAGGTATGACACCTAGATCGGATATGAACTCCTTCATCTAGACTCCTTCGTTTGCTGCTTCCAAAGTAGCTATGTACTTCGCTTCACATGTAGATCCCGCTACGACGCTTTGTTTAGAACTGCACCAACTGACAGCTCCACCATTTAATGTAAACACGTATCCGGTTTGCGATTTAGAATCGTCCGGATCAGTGTCAAAGCTTGCATCAACGTAACCTTTTACGACGAGCTCTTTGTCACCTCCATATACGAGAAGCATATCCTTAGTCCTTTTCAGGTATTTTAGGATGTTCTTGACCGCTGTCCAGTGATCCACTCCTGGATTACTTTGGTACCTCCCTGCTAGACTTATAGCAAGGCACACATCAGGTCTGGTACACAGCATTGCATACATGATAGATCCTATTGCTGATGCATAGGGAACATCTTTCATATTCTCTCTATCTTCTGTAGTGGTCGGGCATCGAGTCTTACTCAATTTCACACCTTGTAACACAGGCAAGAATCCTTTCTTTGCTTGATCCATTTTGAACTTCTTCAAAATTTTGTCAAGGTACGTTGTCTGTGGAAGTCCAATTAAGCGTCTTGATCTATCTCTATAGATCTTAATGCCTAATATGTAAGCAGCTTCACCGAGGTCTTTCATTGAAAAACTCTTATTCAAGTATCCCTTTATGCTATCCAGAAATTCTATATCATTTCCAATTAACAATATGTCATCCACATATAATATCAGAAATGCTACAGAGCTCCCACTCACTTTCTTGTAAATACAGGCTTCTCCAAAAGTCTGTATAAAACCAAATGCTTTGATCACACTATCAAAACGTTTATTCCAACTCCGAGAGGCTTGCACCAGTCCATAAATGGATCGCTGGAGCTTGCACACTTTGTTAGCTCCCTTTGGATCGACAAAACCTTCTGGTTGCATCATATACAACTCTTCTTCCAGAAAACCATTCAGGAATGCAGTTTTGACATCCATCTGCCAAATTTCATAATCATAAAATGCGGCAATTGCTAACATGATTCGGACAGACTTAAGCATCGCTACGGGTGAGAAGGTCTCATCGTAGTCAATCCCTTGAACTTGCCGAAAACCTTTTGCGACAAGTCGAGCTTTGTAGACAGTAATATTACCGTCAACGTCAGTCTTCTTCTTGAAGATCCATTTATTCTCAATTGCTTGCCGATCATTGGGCAAGTCAACCAAAGTCCACACTTTGTTCTCATACATGGATCCCATCTCAGATTTCATGGCTTCAAGCCACTTTGCGGAATCTGGGCTCACCATCGCTTCTTCATAGTTCGTAGGTTCATCATGATCTAGTAGCATGACTTCCAGAACGGGATTACCGTACCACTCTGGTGCGGATCTTACTCTGGTTGATCTACGAGGTTCAGTAGTATCTTGTTCTGAAGTTTCATGATCATCATCATTAGCTTCCTCACCGACTGGTGTAGGTGTCACAGAAACAGTTTTCTGTGATGTACTACTTTCCAATAAGGGAGCAGGTACAGTTACCTCGTCAAGTTCTACTTTCCTCCCACTCACTTCTTTCGAGATAAACTCCTTCTCCAGAAAGTTTCCTAATTTAGCAACAAAAGTCTTGCCTTCGGATCTGTGATAGAATGTGTATCCAATAGTTTCCTTTGGATATCCTATGAAGACACATTTCTCCGATTTGTGTTCGAGCTTATCAGGTTGAAGCTTTTTCACATAAGCATCGCAGCCCCAAACTTTTAGAAATGACAACTTTGGTTTCTTGCCAAACCACAGTTCATAAGGCGTCGTTTCAACGGATTTTGATGGTGCCCTATTTAACGTGAATGCGGCCGTCTCTAGAGCGTATCCCCAAAACGATAGCGGTAAATCAGTAAGAGATATCATAGATCGCACCATATCCAGTAAAGTACGATTACAACGTTCGGACACACCATTACGCTGAGGTGTTCCGGGTGGCGTGAGTTGTGAAACTATTCCACAATTTTTCAAATGTACACCAAACTCGTAACTCAAATATTCTCCTCCACGATCAGATCGTCGAAACTTTATTTTCTTGTTACGATGATTTTCAACTTCACTCTGAAATTCTTTGAACTTTTCAAATGTTTCAGACTTATGTTTCATTAAGTAGATATACCCATATCTGCTTAAATCATCTGTGAAGGTGAGAAAATAACGATATCCGCCACGAGCCTCAATATTCATCGGACCACATACATCTGTATGTATGATTTCCAACAAATCTGTTGCTCTCTCCATAGTACCGGAGAACGGCGTTTTGGTCATCTTGCCTATGAGGCACGGTTCGCAAGTACCAAGTGATTCATAATCAAGTGGTTCCAAAAGTCCATCAGAATGGAGTTTCTTCATGCGCTTTACACCGATATGACCTAAATGGCAGTGCCACAAATAAGTTGCACTTTCATTATCAACTCTGCATCTTTTGGCTTTAACATTATGAATATGTGTGTTACTACTATCGAGATCCAACAAGAATAGACCACTCTTCAAGGGTGCATGACCATAAAAGATATTACTCATATAAATAGAACAACCATTATTCTCTGATTTAAATGAATAACCATCTCGCATCAAACAAGATCCAGATATAATGTTCATGCTTAACGCTGGCACCAAATAACAATTATTTAGGTCTAATACTAATCCCGAAGGTAGATGTAGAGGTAGTGTGCTGACTGCGATCACATCGACTTTGGAACCGTTTCCCACGCGCATCGTCACCTCGTCCTTAACCAATCTTCGCTTGATCCGTAGTCCCTGTTTCGAGTTGCAAATATTAGCAACAGAACCAGTATCAAATACCCAGGTGCTACTGAGAGCATTATTAAGGTACACATCAATAACATGTATATCACATATACCTTTGTTCACCTTGCCATCCTTCTTATCCGCCAAATACTTGGGGCAGTTCCACTTCCAGTGACCAGTCTGCTTGCAATAGAAGCACTCAGTTTCAGGCTTAGGTCCAGGTTTGGGTTTCTTCTCTTGAGTAGCAACTTGCTTGCCGCTCTTTTTGAAGTTCCCCTTCTTCTTCCCTTTGCCCTTCTTCTTGAAACTAGTGGTCTTGTTGACCATCAACACTTGATGCTCCTTCTTGATTTCTACCTCCGCAGCTTTCAGCATCGCGAAGAGCTCGGGAATAGTCTTGTTCATCCCTTGCATATTATAGTTCATCACGAAGCTCTTGTAGCTTGGTGGCAGTGATTGAAGAATTCTATCAATGACGCTATCATCTGGAAGATTAACTCCCAATTGAATCAAGTGATTATTATACCCAGACATTTTGAGTATATGCTCACTGACAGAACTGTTCTCCTCCATCTTGCCGCTATAGAACTTATTGGAGACTTCATATCTCTCAATCCGGGCATTTGCTTGAAATATTAACTTCAACTCCTGAAACATCTCATATGCTCCATGACGTTCAAAACATCGTTGAAGTCCCGATTCTAAGCCGTAAAGCATGGCACACTTAACTATCGAGTAGTCATCAGCTTTGCTCTTCCAGACGTTCATAACATCTGGCGTTGCTCCTGCAGCAGGCCTGGCACCCAGCGGTGCTTCCAGGACGTAATTCTTTTGTGCAGCAATGAGGATAATCCTCAAGTTACAGACCCAGTCCATGTAATTGCTACCATCATCTTTCAACTTTGCTTTCTCAAGGAACACATTAAAGTTCAACGGTACAACAGCACGAGCCATCTATCTACAATCAAACATAAACAAGCATGATACTAATCAGGTACTAAGTTTCATGATAAATTTAAGTTCAGTTAATCAAGTTAAAGAACTCCCACTTAGATAGGCATCCCTCTAATCCTCTAAGTGATTACGTGATCCAAATCAACTAAACCATAACTGATCATCACGTGAGATGGAGTAGTTTTCAATGGTGAACATCGTTATGTTGATCATATCTACTATATGATTCACGCTCGACCTTTCGGTCTCCGTGTTCCGAGGCCATATCTGTATATGCTTGGCTCGTCAAGTATAACCTGAGTATTCCGCGTGTGCAACTGTTTTGCACCCGTTGTATTTGAACGTAGAACCTATCACACCCGATCATCACGTGGTGTCTCAGCACGAAGAACTTTCGCAATGGTGCATACTCAGGGAGAACACTTCTTGATAATTTAGTGAGAGATCATCTTATAATGCTACCGTCAATCAAAGCAAGATAAGATGCATAAAAAGGATAAACATCACATGCAATCAATATAAGTGATATGATATGGCCATCGTCATGTTGTGCTTGTGATCTCCATCTCCGAAGCACCGTCGTGATCACCATCGTCATCGGCGTGACACCTTGATCTCCATCGTAGCATCGTTGTCGTCTCGCCAAGCTTATGCTTCCACGACTATCACTACCGCTTAGTAATAAAGTAAAGCATTACATCGCGATTTCATTGCATACAATAAAGCGACAACCATATGGCTCCTGCCAGTTGCCGATAACTCGGTTACAAAACATGATCATCTCATACAATTAAATTCAGCATCATGTCTTGACCATATCACATCACAACATGCCCTGCAAAAACAAGTTAGACGTCCTCTACTTTGTTGTTGCAAGTTTTACGTGGCTGCTACGGGCTTAAGAAAGAACCAATCTCACCTACGCATCAAAACCACAACGATAGTTTGTCAAATAGACTACGTTTTAACCTTCGCAAGGACCGGGCATAGCCATACTCGGTTCAACTAAAGTTGGAGAGACAGTCACCCGCAAGCCACCTATGTGCAAAGCACGTCGGGGGAACCGGTCTCGCGTACGCGTACGCGTAAGGTTGGTCCGGGTCGTCTCGTCCAACAATGCCGCCGAACCAAAGTATGACATGCTGGTAGGCAGTATGACTTATATCACCCAAAACTCACTTATGTTCTACTCGTGCATATAACATCAACATAAATAACCTAGGCTCTGATACCACTGTTGGGTTTCGTAGTAATTTCAAAAAATTTCCTACGCACATGCAAGATCATGTGATGCATAGCAACGAGAGGGGAGAGTGTTGTCTACGTACCCAACACAGACCGACTGCGGAAGTGCTGACACAACGTAGAGGAAGTAGTCGTACGTCTTCACGATCCAACCGATCAAGCACCGAAACTATGGCACCTCCGAGTTCGAGCACACGTTCAGCTCGGTGACGATCCCCGGACTTTGATCCAGCAAAGTGTCGGGGAAGAGTTCCGTCAGCACGACGGCGTGGTGACGATCTTGATGCACTACAGTAGCAGGGCTTCGCCTAAACTCCGCTACAGTATTATCGATGACTATGGTGGCAGGGGGCACCGCACACGGCTAAGGAATAGATCACGTGGATCAACTTGTGTTTTTCTGGGGTGCCTCTGCCTCAGTATATAAAGGAGCCAAGGGGGAGGGGGCCGCCGGCCAGGAGGAGGGTGCAGGAGGAGTCCTACTCCTCCCGGGAGTAGGACTCCCCCCCCCCAATCCTAGTTGGACTAGGATTCCCCGAGGGGGAAAGAGAGAGAGGGGGGCCGGCCACCTCTCCTAGTCCTAATAGGACTAGGGGAAGGGGGGAGGCGCGCGGCCACCTTGGGCTGCCCCTTTCTCCTTTCCACTAAGGCCCATTAAGGCCCATATGGCTCCCGGGGGGTTCCGGTAACCTCCCGGTACTCCGGTATAATCCCGATTTCACCCGGAACACTTCCGATGTCCAAATATAGGCTTCCAATATATCAATCTTTATGTCTCGACCATTTCGAGACTCCTCGTCATGTCCGTGATCACATCCGGGACTCCGAACATCCTTCGGTACATCAAAATGCATAAACTCATAATATAACTGTCATCATAACCTTAAGCGTGCAGACCCTACGGGTTCGAGAACAATGTAGACATGACCAAGACACGTCTCCGGTCAATAACCAATAGCGGGACCTGGATGCCCATATTGGCTCCTACATATTCTACGAAGATCTTTATCGGTCAGACGGCATAACAACATACGTTGTTCCCTTTGTCATCGGTATGTTACTTGCCCGAGATTCGATCGTCGGTATTCCAGTACCTAGTTCAATCTCATTACCGGCAAGTCTCTTTACTCGTTCTGTAATACATCATCCCGCAACTAACTCATTTAGTTGCAATGCTTGCAAGGCTTAAGTGATGTGCATTACCGAGAGGGCCCAGAGATACCTCTCCGACAATCGGAGTGACAAAACCTAATCTCGAAATACGCCAACCCAACATCTACCTTTGGAGACACCTATAATGCTCCTTTATAATCACCCAGTTACATTGTGATGTTTGGTAGCACCCAAAGTGTTCCTCCGGTAAACGGGAGTTGCATAATCTCATAGTTATAGGAACATGTATAAGTCATGAAGAAAGCAACAGCAACATACTAAACGATCGGGTGCTAAGCTAATGGAATGGGTCATCTCAATCAGATCATTCAACTAATGATGTGACCTCGTTAATCAAATAACAACTCATTGTTCATGGTTAGGAAACATAACCATCTTTGATTAACGAGCTAGTCAAGTAGAGACATACTAGTGACACTTTGTTTGTTTATGTATTCACACATGTATTATGTTTCGGGTTAATACAATTCTAGCATGAATAATAAACATTTATCATGATTATAAGGAAATAAATAATAACTTTATTATTGCCTCTAGGGCATATTTCCTTCAGGCCCAACTAGGCCAACCCACTGGGCCGCCAGACCGGCCCACCCCGCCGCCATAACCTCCCCCACTCCCCCCACTAGCCACCGACACCCCCCACTCCTCTCCCACAAAATATCTCCTCCCCCCTCTCCCCCGATTGGATCAGGATCGAGAGGAGGAGGCCACCGACGCCGTCGCCCATCGCCGCCAGAAGCCCACGCCGCCTCACCGAACTTCCCCACCGGTCTGCCTCCCCCCTACGCACATCGTCGCTGTCGTCCTCCCCAAGCACCGCTGCCATGTCCCTACTCATCGCAGTGAGCCCGACTCCCCTCTCCTAGCCGCGCTCATCCCACGCTCGCAACCGCGCCGTCCGCACCTCCCACGCTCGCCACGCTCGGTGCGTCTCGCGCGCACACGCACACGCGTGCTCGAGCCCCGCCTCGCTGCGCCTCGCCCTTGTCCCTTTCGTGCGCGGCCGCCGTCGCCTCGTCCCCTGCTCACCGGCCGTGACCTATAGCGTGCTGCCCCTGCTCCGCTACTGCAGCCTCACCGGCTCGCGCGCCCCACCCCTCGCTGTCGTCGTGCCCCGGTCGCTCCTAGCCGCTCCGGGCGCATCGCGTGTGCCCGCCCCGGCACCCCTGAACGCGCCCACGGTCGTGCCCTCCGCTACCCGTATCACTCTCTCATCCCGCACGCCGCGACCTCGTCCCGCCCGCGATCCCGCTGCTGCTGCCTCCCTCCTGTGTCGGCGCGCTGCTCCTGCGCCGCTCCGGCTCCGTCCTGCGCGCTCCTTCCCGCGATCGACGCCCTGCCGCTGCTCGCCCGTCGCCCCACTCCGGCCTCCCTCGCCGCGCTCCGCTCCCCACGCTCGCCGCTTGCCGGGGCCCGCGCCGTCCGCGGCCGCTCTGCTCGCCGGCGCGCCCGTTCGGGTGACGCCGCGCCCATCGGGCGCCCACGCCCTCGCCCGCTAGCACGCCTGAACCGCTAGCCCCCCAGGGGCCTATGACAGGAGGGCCCCGCCTCCAGAACGGTTTAAAAAAGGGATTAAAAATATATATAAATAAATAGTTAATAATAAAAATAATTAATTAATTAATTAATTAACTTACTTAATTCTGATTAAATTAACTAATTTAGATTAATTAACCTAATGACTAATTAACCTAATTAACTACTGTTAATTAACTAAACAGAGTATGATAGGTGGGACCCACCTGTCAGATTGGTCTGGTCAACCCTTGTTGACTACTAACATCAGCATGACATCATGCTGATGTCATAAATCCAATTTCGAATTAATTTAATTAATTAATTAAATTCCAATAAATGATTTAAATCTTTAGAAAATCATATCTTTTAATCCGTAACTCGGATGGAAAAAATTTGTACATGAAAGTTTCTCATAACAACGAGACGAATCCGGATACGCAGCCCGTTAGTCCGCCACACATCCCTAGCATGGCGAACACGCAACTTTCCCACTCCGATTCATTTGTCCGAAAACGTGAAACACCGGGGATAATTTCCCGGATGTTTCCCCCCTTCACCGGTACCACCTCATACCGCGTTAGGGCACACCTAGCATCACGCTTCGTCATGTCATGCATCATTGAGGGAGTCCTAGATTAGGGGGTCTCCGGACAACCGGACTATATCCTTTGGCCGGACCGTTGGACTATGAAGATACAAGATTGAAGACTTTGTCCCGTGTCCGGATGGGACTCTACTTGGCGTGGAAGGCAAGCTAGGCAATACTGATATGTATATCTCCTCCTTTGTAACCGACCTTGTGTAACCCTAGCCCTCTTCGGTGTCTATATAAACTAGAGGATTTTAGTCCGTAGGACAACAGACAATCATACCATAGGCTAGCTTCTAGGGTTTAGCCTCTGCGATCTCGTGGTAGATCAACTCTTGTACTACTCATATTATCAAGAATAATCAAGCAGGACGTAGGGTTTTACCTCCATCAAGAGGGCCTGAACCTGGGTAAAACATCGTGTCCCCTGCCTCCTGTTACCATCCGCCTTAGAGACACAGTTCGGGACCCCCTACCCAAGATCTGCCGGTTTTGACACCGACATTGGTGCTTTCATTGAGAGTTCCTCTGTGCCGTCACCATAAGGAAGGATGCCTCATCTCGTTGTTGAGAACAACATCACCGCCGGGGGAGCCCTGGCTGTCGGCCAAACTCTCCGGCTAGGCAGTTTCATCATGACTGCCCGTTCGGCTGCTGCCCCGATGATGACTTCTCGGGTCATCAAAAACAACCTCCACATCGGCTCGGAATTCGCCGAGCAGATGGATCCAATGGAGCTATCTTCCCTAAACGAGCTCTTGGATCGCATCGCCACCTTGGGAGTCGCTACGGACTATGATCGGATTGGGCTTAAACCCGATCAAAGGAAGATTAACTCTCCATCGGTCACCCACCATGTTGTGGTGGTGGAGGAACAATGCGGCGATTCCTCTTCTATCTTGAGGACTAACTATGTCCGGATTCCTGAGCTCTCCGAGTTGGATACCCGTTTACGGGAGGACACCACCTAGGCCCTGAACCTAGAGTCAGGCAGCGGGCCAGACTTATTGGGCAACATACTGGAACCCGAAATTCCAATATTGGAAAAACCTCGGCCCCTGGGTCTCAGATTGGGCAGGGGTTCGGACTCAATTCCACCCACGCACCCAGACATAAACGATCTTTCCCACATCAGGCAAGAGCCCCATGAAATAGTACATCATTATCGGGCCAGATTCCTCCTTGTGACGAACAAGGTTAAGGACTGTCGCGAGGAAGATGCAGTCTCATTTTTCTGCAATAATTGCACGGACAAGGGAATCCTTAACGCCTTAAGTCGCCATGACATATCACGCTTCACTGACTTGGCATCCATAGTACGAAAGTACTGTGCGATGGAAAGCGCCTGGAAAACCGAAACCAAATTTTGGGATAATCCGGCTAAGAATATACACCCAGTCCGAAGTAAAAGGGTGCACTATCATAAGACACCCGAGTTTGTTACAAAGAAACAAAAACCCTCTATAGGGCATGGAACCGTATTGGAGGGATGGCTTAGCGGACCCTGCAAAATTCATAGCACAGCGGATACCATACCAACGCACAGCCTTAGAGCATGTTGGATACTCCGGCAGGTGGCCAAAAGTGGTGAGGATCTTCTTATCCCAAATGCCACAGAGCACCATCCTGTGGATAACAATACGGTATTAACAGTTTTTGAAACCTTCGCATCAAATAATAGGCTTAAGCGAACACTCCGCAGCCTCGCCAAAATCTGCCACATAGCAGCAATGAATCCATGGAGTGACACGGCTATTACCTTCAATGCCAGTGACGAACCTAAATTCTGAACTGCCCGAGCACCAGCTGCACTGGTCCTCAGTCCTATTGTGGACGGCTTTCGACTCACCAAAGTACTCATGGACGGCGGCAGTGGATTAAACCTCATCTATGAGGAAACTCTTCAAAAAAATGGAAATAGACTGGAACCACATTGAGCAAAGCAGCACAACCTTCATAGGAATCATCCCTAGTAGGGAAGCATGCTGTGCTGGGAAAATCACACTAGATGTGGTATTCGGCACGCCGGAGAACTATAGGTCCAAAGAAATTACATTCCAAGTGGCCACGTTCAGTAGTGGATACCACGCCCTTTTAGGACGGGAGGCGTTCACGATCTTCCAAGCCATACCCCATTATGGGTACATGAAGCTCGAAATGCCCGGGCCCAACGGAGTCATCATCTCGCTAGTGATCCGGACACAGCACTCCGCGCCGAAAACAAAACAGTCGCATTGGCCCTTGAGGCATTATCTGAAGCCCTCTTGGCCGAGGAATTAACTGCGCTACGCTCCAAAGTGGACAGGGACGACGTAATACTTGACAAGAGATCCAAGTCCACCTCTTTTAAACCAGCGGACGAAATAGTCAAATTCCAAGTCCACCCAATGGACCCTACAAAAACAGCCTCCATCGGGGCACAGTTAAACCCCGCCGTGGATGCCGCACTACGAGAGTTCCTGCGCGAGAATTGGGACATATTCGCCTAGCACCCCTCAGACATGTCAGGAATCCCACGCAGGCTGCCCGAGCACAGTCTCAATATCCTAAAGGGATTCAAGTCGGTCAAGCAGGCTCTTCGGCGTTTCTTTGAACCTAAGAGACAGGCTATGGGAGAGGAACTAGCCAAGTTATTGGAGGCCGGATTCATTAGAGAAATAAAACACCCGGACTGGCTAGCAAACCTAGTGATGGTACCAAAGAAGGACAAATCCTGGCGCCTATGTGTAGATTTCAAGGATCTCAACAAGGCTTGCCCAAAGGATCCCTTCCCCCTCCCCCGCATCGATCAAATTATCGATGCTACCGCAGGACACGAGTCATTGTGTTTCCTCGACGCATACTCCGGCTACCACCAGATCAAGATGGCGGAGTCCGACCAAGCCGCAACGGCATTTATCACACCATACGGCCCTTTTTGTTTCAATACAATGCCTTTTGGGCTCAAAAACGCCGGCGCAACATATCAGCGCATGATCCAGACATGTCTGGAGAAACAGATCGGCAAAACAGTAGAGGCATACATAGATGATGTGGTCGTTAAAATCAAACACATCGACTCTCTAATAGACGACTTGAGGCTCACATTCGACAACCTCCGAACATATGACATCAAGCTCAATCCGGAAAAATGTGTTTTCGGCGTACCAGCCGGAAAGCTCATGGGCTTCATTGTCTCCAGTAGAGGAATTGAAGCTAATCCGGCCAAAATCCAAGCTCTGTCACAGTTGGCTACCCCAACGGACCTCAAACAAATCCAGAAAGTAACTGGATGTGTGGCGGCTGTAAGCCGCTTTATCTCCCGCTTAGGAGAAAAGGCATTGCCCCTTTATCGCCTCCTTCGGTGCACCGAACACTTCGAGTGGACGGACGCTGCCACAGCCGGATTGGAAGAAATAAAAGCCATACTAGCAACCAACCCAATCCTGGCCGCGCCAAACATCGGCGAACCAATGTTGTTGTACATTGCGGCAACTCATCAAGTTGTAAGCGCAGTGCTCGCCGTCGAACGAGAAGCTGACGGATATAAATTCCCTCTTCAAAAGCCGGTATACTATGTATCCACTGTCCTCACTCCATGAAAATCACGATACCCACATTGTCAAAAGATAGACTATGCGGTATTCATGGCATCCCGAAAGCTGCGACACTACTTTCAAGAGTGTTTAATTACAGTAGCCTCGGAAGTGCCACTTAATGATATAATAAACAACCGCAACGCCACGGGCCGGATTGCCAAATGGGCCATTGAGCTCCTCCCGTTCGACATAACATACAAACCTCGGCGAGCCATTAAATCGCAAGTATTGACCGACTTTGTCGCCGAATGGACGGAAGCCGAACTCCCTAAAGAGTACGGCACATACTGCAATTGGATCATGCACTTCGATGGCTCCAAACTGCTGGCCGGTCTGGGGACTGGCGTCGTCCTGACGTCCCAAACCGGAGATACCGTTCAGTATGTACTACAGATACTGTATACAGACTCCAACAACGCTGCCGAATACGAAGCCCTGTTGCATGGTCTTCGGATGGCAGTCTCCATGGGCATTCAACGCCTGGAGGTGCGTGGGGATTCGAACCTCGCAATATCCCAAATAAATGGAGACTTTGATGCCAAGGATCTGAAGATGGTGGCCTATCGAAACGCCGTCCTAAAGATGGCAGCTCAGTTTGAAGGGCTCGAATTTCACCATGTGGCTCGGGAAAACAATCAGGCGGCGGATATCCTCGCCCGCATCGGCTCAAAATGTGACGCGGTCCCCCCAACATCTTTTTGGAAAGGTTATTTAAACCATCGGTGGTATGGGAAGGGGACACCGGTAACAACAGCCCGGACCCGGCCAAAACGCCCGATACCGAACACTCTGACATAATCAGAGGCTCTGCCACTAAAATAACACTTTCAGCCCACGTAATAATGGCCGTCATCGCCCCATGGACAGAACCATTCCTGGCCTACCTAACTAGGCAGGAACTCCCGGAGGACCAAAATGAGGCACGCTGCATAGTGCAGCGATCTAAAGCCTACAGGGTCCATGAGGGAGAGCTGTATATGAAAAGCACTACCGGAGTCCTTCAAAGGTGCATCTTCGAAGAGGAAGGGCGGAAGCTTTTGGCAGAAATTCACGTCGGACTCGGCGGCCACCACGCCGCAGCCCGGGCCCTTGTAAGCAAGGCTTTCCACACAGGTTTTTATTGGCCGACGGCCCGGACAGATGCGCAGGACTTGGCCCGACGCTGCGCCGGTTGCCAGCTGTTTGCAAACCAAAGCCATATGCCACCCACTGCCCTCCAAACAATCCCCATTACCTAGCCTTTCGCGGTCTGGGGGCTTGACATGGTTGGACCCCTTAAAGGGGGAACCCATAAGAAAAAAAACTTATTGGTCATGGAAGATAAATGCACCAAATGGGTAGAAGCCAAACCTGTTAAAACAGCTTAATCCGGACCGGTGATAGACTTCATATCCGGGGTTGTACACCGTTATGGCGTCCCCCACAGCATCATCACGGACAACAGCATGAACTTCACGGCCGACGAGGTAAAGCTCTGGTGCAGCAACATGGGCATCAAGCTTGATTATGCTTCCATCTATCACCCACAAACCAACGGCCAAGTTGAGCGAGCAAATGGTCTTATCATGAGCGGCATTAAACCCAGATTAGTGCGGTCCTTAAAGGAGTCTAACACGCACTGGGTAGAGGAGCTCGACTCCATACTCTGGGGGCTGCGGACCATGCCGAATCACACTACCGGATATACACCCTTCTTTATGGTGTACGGCGCAGAGGCAGTTTTGCCCTGCGACATAATTCATGACTCACCTTGAGTGCGCATGTTCAAAGAAAGAGAAGCCGAGCTCGATCGGCAGGATAGTCTGGACACCCTGGAGGAGGAGCACGACGTGGCAAAAGCCCGTTCCGCATTTTATCAGCAACAGGCTCGCAGATACCAAAGCAGAGAAGTACGGGCCAAAACTTATAACGTTGGCGAGTTAGTTCTACGCCTGCCGGAGAAGAAAAAGTCCAAGATCGAGCCCAAATGGGAAGGTCCCTTCATTATTGACCAAGTTCTGACCGGTGGAGCGTACCGTCTGCGGGATGCATCGAGTAATAGACTTGAGCCGAACCCATGGAACGCCGCCAGACTCCGAAGATTCTACGCCTAGCGCCGGACTCTATGTTCGTCTCCTTCCTCTGTCCATTTTTGCATATATATTATCTGTCTTTTTTCTCTTTCTTTCTTTTTCTCTTTCTCTAGGCCTTCAAGGGCCACCTTGTGCCTCGCTTGCACATTATAGATGCGCTAACCGTGCTCATTATACCTGGGGGCTTCTTACACAGAAGCTTAATTATCTATCTGGGCTTCACACCCCGCACATGTGTTATTCTTCCGCATGTACCTTTTCTTCGCCACTATATGCATCGATATGACTTAAGTTTTGGCCAAGCTGGGTTGCCTGGCTCTTGTATTTATGCCCTACATTCCCGTTAATTCGGCTAGGGCATAAGGGGAGCACCTCTTCGATTGTTACTGCCGGGTCAGCCGGATGTGTACCTCAGACTGGGTGAAGCCGAAAGCTAGCATTCTTAAGGGAATATTCGGTCGGCGAACAAAAGATTATTTTTATTTATTTTCCATATATGCCCCCAGATGTTTTTTCCTGCGTTTCCTCTCGCAGTTCGGATATGCACTTTAGGGCATGCGTTCCCAGGGAAAGGAACCCTTAACGAAACTATTCTCCCTGGAAGATGTTTCTTACTACCCATGTAATATAACATAACTAGTTGGGCACTTGTCTGTTCAAGCACTAATGACCCCTAAGCCTGGTCTCCACGCATACCCCGGTTCTTATATAACTAAGCGGGTATTCAGATACACTCCGAACTATCGGGTCCCGAGGTTGAAGCGAAAAGGTCCGCCATGACAAATGATCTACAATCCGGCTAGAAGGCATTATACATGTCACTTTAATTACATAGTCATGCAGACTGACTAAATTCCTCTTCTATACCATCCAACAGGCGGTCTAGACTACAATCCTGTTGGGAATATTTTGCGGCTAATTCTACTTGCACATAGACTAAGCTAATGGGGATTTCTTTGCCGTCGGGCCCCATAGGTCCAACCTCGGCCATGTGATTTGGGTCAGCCTTGGTATACCGCGTCTTCACCATGGCCCAGGCTTCCCTGGCACCTTGACGGCAGGCAGATATCTTCCATAATCGGAAGTGCCGCCGTGCTCCCTTGAGCTTCTCCACAAGCTCTCCAACGCCTTCTGGCAGGGAGACGGATGGCCGCAAGGCGTGGGTAATGCCTTGCATCACCTGCCGAACTTGTTCGTGTAGTTGTGAGAGCTCGGATAGAAGATCACCCGCAGACCCGGGCATCTCCTCCGCGGGACCACCCGTCAGCATACCTGCAGACATAACTCTGTTAGCCGGCTTCTCCGCCGTCCCCTTTATTAAGGATTCGTTCAAGCACTTACTAAATATGCCGCGTCAAAGCCGCTTATTCTCCTTCTCGGAGTCCGCAAGCTGGGCTCGAAAATCTTTCAGTTCCATGCTTAGCTTGGTATTGGCGTCTTGGAGATTGTTTTTCTCCCGCCTGACCTCAGTCAGCACGCGTTCGCCAGCCTTTAGCTGTCATACGGCATGCTGCTCCTCTAGATTCTCTCCAGATTCATCTGCAAACATCTATTGTTAGACCTGCAGCCATGCCGCATGCTATACGGTACCGATTATTCTTTGAAAGAAATGTTACCAGCTGGGGACTTTTTCGGTTCCTTCAATGCGGCAACAGCGGCCCGAAGTTGGGCCTTGCATTCCTCCAGCTCCTGCGACAGTCGACTATTCTTCTCTGTAAGAACCTACACAATACGATGATCCTTAAATCAGTTCTGCTAACTGTTTCAAGTCTCAGGGGCTACTGATACATATAATCGTCAGATTTACTTACCCGTACATCCTTTACATACTGGTCCGTGGCTCTGGCTAGACCATCTTAAGCAGCATGGACGTACGCCTCTCCAGAATTGAAGGCATCAAATGCCTCTGGTGAAAAGCAAGTGTCGCGGAGTATGGCCCGGCGACGCCTATGATTCATGGCGCTCTCCACTTCTGAATTTGTAGCGGATAGCCTATCCACATCCTCTGTAGGGAGAGTATCCGGCGTCCGCCCCATGTCGGCTTCCGCCTCTATGTCCGGTCCTGGAGCCTGACTGGTGGAAGCGTGATCGGCAGCCTCACCGGACATATTCCGGCGAGCGTTTTTTCTGTTAAAGAAACATGGACGTCATTACATTTCAAGAAAGATGACAACCACGGAGCGGGGTTTCTGTCATACCTCTGCGCTGGCGTCTCCGTCCTGACCGCCTTCCTTTTTGGCCTACCTGGCCCCGGTGCCTCTTGTTGGCGAGTTGCTGCGGGTTCGACATGGCGTCCCGAATGCCTTCCCTGTAAAAACACCATATGTATATGGTAGGTGAAGTGTCTAAAAGGGGATCCTAGGTTTTGGAGTTGGGATTTTTGGTTTTTCTTACATGCGACGCAGGAAATAGTCCGGGATAGTCAGCCGTAATGGCCACCATGGCGTTATCACAACTTAATTAATAGAACTGCCGGTTTATCAGCTCCATGAATATGTCTGGATCTTCTTTGAGTCCGAGACCGAGGGCCCGTTTAGGGTCCTCTGGTTGAGGAGATGGGCTGCTGACCTCCCTTATGGCTTGTCGCAGTTCCTGCCGCAAAATGGCAAGGTGAGTACCTATGACAGAGAGTGCGGGAAGAATGGGAATAAGGAGATATAACTCACCCAGCTTGGAGGTTGTACATGGAGAATCCATCCCGTGGCTTGAGGCGGATGAACTCCTCTTCCTCTCCCTTGAACAATTCGGACAGAATTTTTGCTAAGGCGGCAGCGTTGTTCGGGCCCTTACGCCCGCAACGGGTGGCGTCATCTTCCCCGTTAAAACACCACAAGGGGTGCCCTCGATATTGAAGCGGTTGCACTCCCCGCATTATGCATATTGACATAACCTTGATTACTTTCAATCCTGATTGAGCCAGTGCTTTAATCCGGTCCATCAGGTAGAGGACTTCTCCGTTGTCTTCCTCCTGGGGGCTCCGCGGGCGCCAACTTCGGCGTTTCTTCAGAGGAGCATTGCTGAACTCAGGAAGACCCAGCCGAACAAGGTCCGGAAGGGGGACGACCTCCATATAAAACCATTCCGAAGGCCAGTCTTCGGACGTCTTCTTCGGAGTACCGTACAGGTATCTGGTTTCGGCGATGCACCATATCTCGGCTCCGCCCACTTGATAAAGTGACCCCTTCTGTGTGCGAGGGACGAGGCAAAATAACCTTTTCCACAGCTCGAAATGAGCCTCGCAGCCCAGGAATAACTCGCAGAGGGCAACATAGCCGGCGATGTGTAAAATGGAAGCAGGGGTGAAATTATGCAGTTGGAGGCCGTAAAACTCCAGGAGCCCACGGAGGAACGGATGAATCGGAAATCCGAGTCCCCTTAATAAGTAAGGGACAAGGCATACCCGCTCCCCTGTAGAAGGGCTGGGGAAGCTCTCCGCCTGCTCCCCGCCATTGTAGGTGGCGAGCCCGGCTCGGACGGGCACCATATACGCCGGAGGGAGAAATCCCTTAGTATGCAGTTCGACTAATCGACTGTGTGGGACTGAACACCTCTCCCAATCACCGGGCTTAGGGCTGCTGGGGCGGGAGGAGGAGCTGCGGAGGTCGGCCATGCTGGAGTGGATCTTTCCGAAGCACGCTCCGATGGATTCTCGCTGGGGGAGGATGGTATGGATTGGATCTAAGGATCCCCATCCCTCTAATAGACAATTTATTTATCTGGCTAGGGGGGCGAATGTAAAAATTCCCTGGCACCTCGCATTCATTCAACGCGTGGAAGATAGCCCTTATTGGGCACAGAAGCCAAGAGGTTCAACATTTATGGGACCGGACACTGCTTAGCAAACGTTCGAAATTTGGAGAAGAACCCGCCTTGCAATGCCGAAGACAGCACTGTGCACCGGACTCATCGTCATTGAAGCCTGGTTCGGGGGCTACTGAGGGAGTCCTGGATTAGGGGGTCTCCGGACAACCGGACTATATCCTTTGGCCGGACTGTTGGACTATGAAGATACAAGATTGAAGACTTCGTCCCGTGTCCGGATGGGACTCTACTTGATGTGGAAGGCAAGCCAGGCAATATGGATATCTATATCTCTTCCTTTGTAACCGACCTTGTGTAACCCTAGCCCCCTCTGGTGTCTATATAAACCGGAGGATTTTAGTCCATAGGACAACAAACAATCATACCATAGGCTAGCTTCTAGGGTTTAGCCTCTCCGATCTCGTGGTAGATCAACTCTTGTACTACTCATATTATCAAGAATAATCAAGCAGGACGTAGGGTTTTACCTCCATCAAGAGGGCCCGAACCTGGGTAAAACATCGTGTCCCCTGCCTCATGTTACCATCCGCCTTAGACGCACAGTTCGGGACCCCCTACCCGAGATCTACCGGTTTTGACACCGACAATCGTCATGCATCTGTTTGCTTAATATTTATTGTTTCTTCCCCCTCTTCTCTCACTAGACACCGAGACCGACGCCGCTGTTACCCAGTATGACTACGGTGTTGACAACCCCTCTCTCTTGCTAGAGCAACCAGGCAAGCCCCCCTTGATCACCAGATATCGCCTACTCTTCTCTCTACTGCTTGCATTAGAGTAGTGTAGCATGTTACTGCTTTCCGTTAATCCTATTATGATGCATAGCCTGTCATTGTTGCTACAGCTTTTGATACCTTTCCTGCAATCCTAAATGCTTAGTATAGGATGCTAGTTTATCATCAGTGGCCCTAGATTCTTGTCTGTCTGCCATGCTATACTATCGGGCCGTGATCACGTCGGGTGTTGATCACGGGTATATACTATACCTACTACACATGATATATGTTGTGACTAAAGTCGGGTCGGCTCGTTGAGTACCCGCGGTTGATTCACGAATTGGGGGCTGGAAGGACATGCTTTCCCGACGGCCCTCTGTGTGGATCTTTGTGGCGGAGCGACAGGGCAGGTTGAGACCACCCAGATGAGAGGTGGGCCTGGCCCTGGTCGGCGTTCGCGCTGACTTCAAGATAACACTCTTAACGAGATCTTGGTATTTGATTTGAGTCTGGCTACTGGCCTATACGCACTAACCATCTACACGGGAACAGTTATGGGCACTCGATGTCATGGTATCAGCCGAAGCCTTCGTGACGTCAGCAATTGAGCGGCGCGCGCCGGGTTGGACCGCGTAACGTAACTTCCTTTGTAATGGAGGTTGCTAGGTATGCTCTCCGGCCGCCCACGCAACATGCAGATGTGCAATGGGCGATGGGCCCAGACCCCTGCGCGCATAGGATTTTGACCGGCATGCTGACCTTTCTGTTGTGCCTAGGTAGGGCTGCGACGTGTTGATCTTCTGAGGCCGGGCATGACCCAGGAAAGTGTGTCCCGACAAAGGGGATCGAGTGTGTTGGGAAATGTGGTGCACCCCTGCAGGGAAGTTAATCTATTCAAATAGCCGTGATCTTCGGTAACAGGACGACTTGGAGTTGTACCTTGACCTTATGACAACTAGAATCGGATACTTAATAAAACACACCCTTCCAAGTGCCAGATACAACTGTTGATCGCTCTCTCACAGGGCGACGAGGGGAGGATCATCGGTTAGGATTATGCTATGCGATGTTACTTGGTGAACTTACCATCTACTCTATTCTCCTACAGCAAGATGGAGGTTACCAGAAGCGTAGACTTCAATAGGACTAGCTATCCCCCCTTATTCCAGCATTCTGCAGTTCAGTCCACATATGATACCCGTATTCCATTTGATACCATTGCATACATATGTAGTGTAGCTCCTTGCTTGCGAGTACTTTGGATGAGTACTCACGGTTGCTTTCCTCCCCCTTTTCCCCCTTCCTATACCCGATTGCTGCGACCAGGCGATGGAGCTCAGGAGCCAGACGCCACCGTCGATGACGACTACTACTACTCGGGAGGTGCCTACTACTACGTGCAGCTCGCTGACGACGACCAAGAGTAGTTTAGGAGGATCCCAGGCAGGAGGCATGCGCCTCTTTCGATCTGTATCCCAGTTTGTGCTAGCCTTCTTAAGGCAAACTTGTTTACTTATGTCTGTACTCAGATATTGTTGCTTCCGCTGACTAGTCTATGATCGAGCTCTTGTATTCGAGCCCTCGAGGCCCCTAGCTTGTAATATGATGCTTGTATGACTTATTTTATTTGTAGAGTTGTGTTGTGATATCTTCCCGTGAGTCCCTGATCTTGATCGTACACGTTTGCATGTATGATTAGTGTACGGTTGAATCGGGGGCGTCACAACTTGGTATCAGAGCCGACTGCCTGTAGGAATCCCCTTCCACACTCCTTGGCCGAAGTTGAGTCTAGACATTACAAAAACTTTTACTAACAGGGTTGTGTGCCTAACGGGCCCACATCGCCATCTGGGTGGTATTAGGATCTTTTACTCCTCGATCCTTACTCTGGGACTCTGAACTCTCTTCTACTTAGGTTAAACGATTTTACTAACTTTAACATTAGGATCCTGTGACCACGTTCACCCCAAAGTTGGATAAGCCCTAGTTATTCTTTAGAGTAGTATTTGAACATTATCCACATTGTCATTTGACTCCTATGAAGACATCTTTGTTTTCAGATGGAGCCCACGAGACAGGTCGTGCGCCACACGACGGCCATTGGTGCCTCAGGATCACCTGCTGTGTTGGTTGAGATGATGACCTATCTGGGTTATCGCTGGCACCCTGAGTACACTGACTATGAGGAGTACCAGGACTTCAACCAGGAGAAGTACCGTGCCATCGTCCACCTCTACTCTCGGGAGTATGACTCCACTACCGTGCTGCACACTGCTCATGGTGTTGGAGTGACTATCGATATGGCGGTCCACGATGCTGCTTATGCTGCTCTAACACGTCTTCGTGGAGAGTATCCGGAGTTGGACACCTTCCCCTTCAGGCACATTGCTATTGCATCCAATGTTGGTGCGGAGGGATACTACACTGCTGCCTACTCCACTATCACCCGAGAGCCCTTCTACCATCAGAACCTGGTTCTGCATGCTGATGGGCTGGATAGAGCTAACCGAGGTCTTCGCCACGAGTTGTACACCACCCGTTAGGACCTGTACCGTGCTTTGACGCTGTTACACCCCTCTGTCTGGTCTGGTGATCTACCGCGTTCTGCGATCTACCCTTCCAGGACCATGATGCCCCAGGGCATCGGCTGGCCAGATGTGGGAGGCTACTCTCCCGCACTTGGTCCTCTCCTGCCACCTGCGCGTCGGGTTCCGCACCAGAGTATCCGCGGACCCCAGGCTACTCGCGTGGAGGTCTTCCCTTCGGGTCACTACCAGTTGTCAGGCTACACCTACCTCCATGGTTCCTCCTGGGACTGATGTAGGCTTGCTTGTTAGTGTTAGATGCATTCTCCGCGAGCCTGCGTGCCGCCTATGTTGTTCTTAGTCTATGTACTGAACTCTGCGTACCGAACTCTATGCATGATCTCTTTTGTAAGATGTGCCAACTACTATGTAGTATCTATCTTGTTCCTTTCATTATGCATGTTTCATCATGAATGATTTTTGCCCTTGCAAATTCTCAATGCTGAACCACCCCTTATATATTAGCAGGATGGTTAGACCAGGTGGTCGGTCATGGTGGCCATGCCCCACCACCGCCTGAGTACATGGCTGGTATGATCCAACAGTTAGAGCTGAATCGCCAATTCATGGAAAATATGATGGCTCAGTTTCCTCGCCCCAATATGAACCAGCAGCCAACCTAAGTGACTCTGCAGGATTTCATGCGCCTCAACCCAACTGTGTATCGCAGCTCAACTCAGCCTCTGGATGCTGATGACTGGCTCTGTGACATCACCTATGAGATGGAGTCTGCTGATGCAGCCCCTGCCAGCTACGTCACCTTTGCTTCCTTCTTCTTGAAGGGACCCGCTGCTCAATGGTGGGACAGCCACAGGCGTACTCTGCCAGTTGGAACAATCATCACCTGGCCAGACTTCCAAGCCGCTTTTCGTGCTCGCTTCATTCCTCGGGGAGTCATGGACCGGAAGAAGCGCGAGTTTCGCAACCTCACCCAGGGCAACAAAACTGTCGAAGCTTATTAGCAGGAGTTTCGGGATCTGTCCCGCTATGCTGAAGAAGACATTGCAACTGATGCACGCAGACAGGAGAAGTTCCGTGATGGCCTTCAAGCTGATATCAAGCTTGAACTTCTAGTGCATGACTTTGCTGATTTCGCCACCTTGGTGAACAAGGCCATCAATGCTGAAACTGGTCTGCAGGAACACCAGAGCTCTCACAGGCGCAACCGTGACACGGGTTCATCTTCGGGACAGTCCTCGCAGAAGCGTAGGATATGGATTCCCAACAGCATGTACCAGCCAACTGCACCTGCTCCAAGGCAGTCCTATGCTGCACCACGTCTGCCTCCCCCACCAACTAGGCAGCCAAGGCTTCCAGCTCCGCCACCCCAAGCTCATGTTCCCACTCCCAATAATGGTCTATGCTACAAGTGTGGCCAACCAGGTCACCTCGCCAAGAACTGCTTTCAGAACCAGAATCAACTGGCCCTTCCTGCAGCTGGCCGTGCAAGCAACCAGCCTCGCAACAACAATGCCAGGTCTTATGGTTGTGTTCATGCCAACCACGTTGATCTCAATGAAGTTCTAGACCAGCCTGCTACCGTGATGGGTACACTTCTCATAAATTCAGTACTAGCATATGTTTTATTTGATACAGGTGCATCGCTTTCATTCATGTCAGAAGATTTTGCATGCTTGCATGACATTAAATGTGAGGACATGAACACCTCGCTATTAGTGCACACTCCCGCGGGCCAATGTCGGACCTCCATGATTTGCAATGACGTCCCCGTTGAAATCGAAGGACTGGAATTCCTTGTCTCTCCCATTGTACTGAAGTCCTATAGCATTGATCTCATTCTGGGAATGGATTGGTTGAAAGTGCATACTGCTTCTATAGTTTGCGCCACTAAGATCGTCCATCTGCTACACCCTTCTGATGAAATAATTGCTTACCAAGCTCATCTAGTTCAGAACACCGAGGCACGAATTTTTGCCTTGAATGCGTTGAACACTGCACCACTCGAGGGCATTGAAAACATTCCCATCGTTCGTGAATTCTAAGACGTCTTTCTGGAAGAACTTCCAGGGATTCCCCCTGCTAGAGCTGTCGAATTGATCATCGACTTGAAACCAGGCACCACTCCTATAGCCAAACGACCCTACAAGATGCCGCCGCATGAACTCATTGAGCTTAAGGAGGATATCGGCAAATCTCTTGTCAAAGGTTTCATTCGCCCTAGTTACTCTCCTTGGGGAGCACCTTCTCTCTTTGTTCAGAAGAAGGATGGGACAAACCGATTGGTCCAAGACTACCGTCCTATAAACCAAGCTACCATTCAGAATAAATATCCTCTTCCTCGGATCAATGATCTTTATGATCAACTGGCTGGCTCATCAGTGTTCTCCAAACTCGACTTGCGGTTGGGTTACCACCAGATCCGTGTTCGTGAAGAGGATATCCCAAAAACCGCCTTCGTGACTCGGTATGGGTCATACGAGTACACCGTCATGTCATTCGGCTTAACGAATGCTCCCGCCACCTTCTCTCGTCTGATGAACTATATATTCATGGATTACCTTGACAAGTTCATCGTGGTTTATGTGGATGATATCCTTGTTTTTTCCAAGAACAAAAGAAGAACATGCTGAACATCTTCGTCTTGTGCTGGAAAAGCTTTGAGAGCATCAACTGTATGCTAAGTATTCCAAGTGTGAATTCTGGCTCCCTGAAGTAACCTATTTTGGGCATGTCATCTCCAAGGATGGTATTTCCGTCAACCCTGAACGAGTTCAGGCTATTCTCGATTAGACTCCTCCGAAGAATGTCAAGCAAGTCAGAAGTTTTCTCTGTCTCGCCAGCTATTGCCGTCGATTCGTCAAGAACTTCTCCAAGATTGCCAGGCCTCTGACTAATCTGTTGCATAAGGGTGTCAAGTTCGAATGGACAGACAAGTGTCAGGAAAGTTTCAGGCGCTCAAAGACAAGTTGACTTCTGCCCCAGTGCTTGCTCCACCTGATACTAAGAAGGACTTCGTCATTTACTATGATGCTTTCCGTCAAGGATTAGGCTGTGTCCTAATGCAAGAGCGCAGAGTGATTGCTTATGCCTGTCGTCAACTGCGCCCTCATGAAGAAAACTACCCAGTTCACGACCTCGAGCTTGCTGCTGTCATTCATGTACTGAAGCAGTGGCGACATTACCTTCTCGGTAATTGTTGCGAGATCTTCAGCGACCACCAAAGTCTGAAGTATCTGTTTACTCAGCCAGATCTGTACCTCCGTCAGCAGAGATGGATGGAGACTGTTGCAGACTTTGACGTGGGTATATCCTATACCCCCGGCAAGGCTAATGTAATGGTTGATGCCTTGAGCCGCAAGTCTTACTACAACCACCTCCAGGTTCACAAAGTTCAGCCCTCGCTTGTCGAAGAATTTAGAAAGCTGAACCTTCATATTGTTCCTCCTGGAGCACTCGCTCCCCCTCCCCCAGAGTTTCAGAAGATGAATCTTCGTGTTGTTACTAAGGGTTCTCTAAATACCCTGGCTGTCGTACCAGATCTCGTAGATGGTATAAAGACTATTCAAGGTTATGACTCTGAAGTCCATAAGATTAAACGCCATCTAGCAGAAGGAAAGCCCTCATTCTTCACTATCGCCGATGATGGCGCCTTGTACTTCAAAGGCCGCCTAGTGGTACCACGTTTGAGGAAAAACCTGGATCAGACTAAAAAGGTTATGAAAGAAGCTCATGATACGCCTTTGTCTATTCATCCCGGTAGTACAAAGATGTACCAGGACATCCGTCAGAGATTCTGGTGGTCTAATATGAAGCAAGACATTGCTCGATATGTTGCTGAGTGTGACATTTGCCGCCGTATCAAAGCAGAGCATCAAAGGCCTGCTGGAACTCTGCAACCTATCTCTATTCCTGAATGGAAATGGGACCATGTTGAAATGGACTTCGTCACTGGATTTCCCAAATCGCAGAAAGGTAATGATGCTATTCTTGTCGTCATTGACCGGCTTTCTAAAGTTGCACATTTTCTGGCGGTCGAAGAGACAATCACTGCTAGTCAGCTTGCAACTCTCTACATGTCTAGAATTGTTTCACTTCACGGTATTCCACTGGTTAGCAGTTCAGACCGTGGCAGCTTATTCACTTCAAGGTTCTGGGCTAGTTTCCAAGAAGCTATGGGAACTCATCTGTCATTCAGTATTGCGTTTCATCCTCATTCGCAAGGACAGGTTGAACGTGTCAACCAAGTTCTCGAAGACATGCTTCGAGCTTGTGTAATTTCCTTCGGCAAGAAATGGGAGGAATCTCTTCCATATGCCAAGTTCTCTTATAATAATAGCTATCAAGCTAGTCTGAAGATGTCCCCCTTCGAAGTGTTATATGGATGAAAGTGTCGGACCCCTCTGAACTGGTCAGAAACTAGGGAACGTCCACTCTTCGGTCCGGATATTATCCAACAGGCCGAAGAACAAGTCTGCATTATTCGCGAGAATCTCAAGACTGCTCAGTCGCGTCAGAAAAGTCAGTATGACCGTCATCACAAAGACATGGTCTATCAACCTGGCGAAAAGGCTTATCTTCGAGTTACACCAATGAAGGGTGCTCACCGCTTCGGGGTCAAGGGCAAGCTAGCTCCTCGCTATATCGGTCCCTTCACTATTCTCGAAAGGCGTGGAAAAGTGGCATATCAACTAGAGCTTTCGTCGAACCTTTCCTAGGTTCATGATGTGTTCCACGTGTCACAACTCCGACACTGCTTCAAGGACCCAATCCGAGTAGTGGATCATGAAGTGCTCGAATTGCAACAGCACCTCTCCTACAAAGAGCATCCGGTCCGCATTCTCGACCAAGCTGAACGCCGCACACGTCAGAAAGCGATCAAATTCCTCAACGTCCAGTGGTCGCATCACTCTGAAGATGAAGCCACATGGGAACGCGAGGACCGCCTGCGTGATGAATACCCCACCTGTTTCCTTCTACCTCCTAAAATTTCGGGACGAGATTTCTTGTAGTGGAGGAGTTTTGTAACGCCCGGGTAATCAAGATACAGTAATTCCACGCTAATGGTGCCACGTCACCACGGTTACTGTTGCTAATCTATCGTTAGTTCAAAACCGATTCAATTTCAAATTTAAAATAAAGTTAAATAATAAAAAAAATTCAAAAATTAGAACAAAAATGTTCGGAGCGTGCCAAAAATGGCATAGGTAATTATAGTAAAGAAAACACAAATTATAAAATACTTAAATGCCCTAAGTTGAATTAAAACAGTAAAAGAAAATAGATAAAAGAAAAATGTTAAAAACAGAAAAACAAAAGACAAAACAAAAAATATAAAAGAAAACGCCCTGGGCCGTGGCCCAACTGGGCCAACCCACCGGGCTGCCAGGCCGGCCCACCCGCCGCCATAACCTCCCCCACTCCCCCACTAGCCACCGACACCCCCCACTCCTCTCCCACAAAATATCTCCTCCCCCTCTCCCTCGATTGGATCGGGATCGAGAGGAGGAGGCCACCGACGCCGTCGCCCGTCGCCGCCAGAAGCCCACGCCGCCTCGCCGGACTTCCCCACCGGTCTGCCTTCCCCCTACGCATGTCGTTGCCGTCGTCCTGCCTAAGCACCGCTGCCACGTCCCTACTCCTCGCAGTGAGCCCGACTCCCCTCTCCTCGCCGTGCTCGTCCCACGCTCGCAACTGCGCCGTCCTCGCGCCATCCGCACCTCCCACGCTCGCCACGCTCGGTGCGTCTCGCGCGCACACGCACACGCGTGCTCGAGCCCCGCCTCGCTGCGCCTCGCCCTTGTCCCTTCCGTGTGCGGCCACCGTCGCCTCGTCCCCTACTCACTGGTCGCGACCTATAGCGCGCTGGCCCCGCTCCGCTGCTGCAGCCTCACCGGCTCGCGCGCCCCGCCCCTCACTGTCGTCGTGCCCCGATCGCTCCTAGCCGCTCCAGCGCGTCGCGTGTGCCCGCCCCGGCGCCCCTGAACGCGCCCACGGTCGTGCCTCCCCGCTACCCGTATCCCTCTCTCATCCCGCACGTCGCGACCTCGTCCCGCCCGCGATCCCGCTGCTGCTGCCTCCCTCCTGCGCCGGTGCGCTGCTCCTGTGCTGCTCCGGCTCCGTCCCGCGCGCTCCACCCCGCGATCGACGCCCTGCCGCTGCTCGCCCGCCGCCCCGCTCCGGCCTCCCTCGCCGCGCTCCGCTCCCCACGCTCGCCGCTTGCCGCGGCCCGCATCCCGGTGCCCGCGCCGGCCGCGGCCGCTCTGCTCGCCGGCCCGCCCGTTCGGGTGACGCCACGCCCATCGGGCGCCCATGCCCTCGCCCGCTAGCACGCCCAAACCGCTAGCCCCCAGGGGCCTATGACAGGAGGGCCCCGCCTCCAGAATGGTTTTTTTAAAAAGGAATTAATATATATATATATAAATAGATAAATAATTAATAATAAAATAATTAGTTAATTAATTAACTAATTAATTAACTTAATTAATCTATTATATACTTAAAACAAGAGTCAAAGACATCACGTTCATCCACATCGATTAAATTATCTTGACCGTCAATTCTATATATCAATGATTAGGATTTAATAGATGTAGCGTTACATACAAATATACTTACGTGCAAACAATTGGGCATGACACGTAAAAGTAGATCAACACATATATGTTTTTTCTATTAAAAATCTGTCCTAGAAAATTAAAAAAGAGAACATACAATGGCATTGTAAAGAAAGAGTGCCTCCCGTAAAGAAAAAGACACGCCTACCAAACAGCTAAAAAAGACACAGCCGCCAACTTTTTTTTAACAGAACACGGCCGCCAACTTTAAGAGTCCAAGCACCTCAAAAGACAATAGTCTGATCACAATACTACATCGGAGCTTCACATGGGATATGAAACTTTATCTACGTCTTAAAAAATTATTTTCTCATGGGTAATAACAAACTTTCTCTATTCTGATAAAAAAGACTACATGTGTACGTACAAATCATAGAGTGTATTCCAGTATACTTTTGTTAGTATAATAAAGTATGGTCCCACAAAAAAAGTATGTCTATAATACGACTAAAAATATATCATCCATTGATTTTAATTATGATGGCTGAGATTAAAAGAAAGAAAAAGTTGAGTACAATATTAGACACGTACAAACAAATCCACCGAACACGTGCCCCAAAAAAAGAACAAGCCCACCGAATCTGTGTCTAACATGGACATGTGGAAAACCAGACCACGTCACACATTAAAAAACAAGAAAGAGCCATACGGGCAAGGTGCTTCCATGAAAGGAAAACATGCACGCATACATGGAATACTATAAAACAAGGTCTCATCCTCCTCTCTTCCCTAAATAAATAGTCTAACCCCTCACGTAGTATATACATGCCTGAGTGGGATTGGTAAGCACGTGTTACAGAGGGAGTGCTTGATGGAGTAATCAGTCTACAAGGCATCAGGTGCAGTCGAGTCCTTGGTGTTAAGAAGAAGAGGGGACGGGCTAGCGTGCAGCAAGTTAACACGTGACATGGAAGATTCGGGAGACCGTCCAGATCGTGGTCGCAAGCATGAAGCTCCAAACAGGGCATGACCAAGCGGGTAGGTGGTCGGCCATGACTTCATGGTCGTCATACAGATTGAGTCGATGCACATTATGAGGAGATGCACCAGCTGAATCGTAGAACTCTTCAACGTTTAGCAAAAAACCAGGCGCTTCCTCGGCCCCTCTATGATAGCGGACGGGACAGTAAACAGAACGAGAAGCTACTTGGCTGCCCTACTTACTATGGAGTGTTGGCGCCATTGGTTGCGGCAGTGGCCTCGATGGATGGCAACAACCACACACACGCTGTAGGACAAAGATGACACCATATACGTACGGAACATGCAAGCCATGAGTTGTACACACATGAGTGTATTGTATATCGGTCACCTACATACAAAGAACCCCGAAGTCAATCACGTACTTGATTGCTTTGCATGTGCATACACAAGGTCATACCCATTTACGAAACTTAGCATGGGTATCTCAACAATCTATTTGATGTTGAATGCATATAAGTAAGTATACTTACCAAACCAACAGTGAGGTCACTTTCGTTAAACCATGTCCTCATATGTAACCACCTTAACAATTTTGTTTTTATCAAAGCCTACTAATCAATGGATATTTAAAGCATTGATTATGCTAAGAGAAGCGTACACATGAATATGTATCAGAAACTATGGCTGCATGTGAGCAATTGGAGTTGCATTCTTTTTTGTTAATTCGAGTCACATTGCATGTGCTCATGCCGAAAGTGATTTCAACAAGATACTAGCTTTGTGCTTCACTTTTCCTTCATTGCATCAATAGTTTTAATTGGAAAAGCATTCCTCCAGTAACCGGATGTGAAGGGAACACACATTAAAATGTGTTAAATTTAATACACTAATATTGCCCACCTATTTAATAGTTTTGTTATGTATTTCATGATTTCTCCACAGTTATATAAATATTATTTTGACAATATGATTTCTTAGTTGATGAGATGTTGAACTCACCTTCATTATTGACATGGGAAACCCAGTCAATGTCATCGTAATTTACACCCAATCCATTGTAACTTGGATTTGAGAAACCGGTAAAAGGATTGCGTAGTCAAAAACTAATTTTCAAGCATAAGGTCTAATTCTATGAATTGTGGAGGTGATATTGGATAAATAAAACTAAGTTACCAAGTGGTAAATCCGTGCACTAATCGATGATGCTTGCTGATGAGATGTCGTTCCAGGAGGGTTGTCGAAGTTGGATCGCTGAGTACATTGGAGTTGGAGTAATAATCAAACTAAAACAAATAAATACAAGCTTTCTGAACAATCTCTATGAGACTAAAGTACAAATGGCATATATAATAATTAGCTAATATAGTGAGACAAAAAAGCGATCTTCAGTACATACACATAAAGACAAGCATGCTAGGACAATATGTTTGACTTCACAATGCACTTCCTCAAAAGTTTAAATTTTGTGGTTCTATATAACTGATTATCAGTTCAAACCCTTATAACTTTGAAGTTATGGCACGATTAGATGTTTATCTTAAAGTGCAAAAATATTTAACTCACAGAGCATCTAACATACGAAATTGTAAACTACAAAATATCTAGCCACGCAAATGCGCGGATAACCCCGCTAGTTCTGATTAAATTAACTAATTAAGATTAATTAACCTGATGACTAATTAACTACTGTCAATTAACTAAACAGAGTATGACAGGTGGGATCCACCTGTCAGATTGGTCTGGTCAACCCTTGTTGACTGCTGACGTCAGCATGACATCATGCTGATGTCATAAATCCAATTTTGAATTAGTTTAATTAATTAATCAAATTCCAATAAATGATTTAAATCTTTAGAAAATCATATCTTTTAATCCGTAACTCGGATGGGAAAACTTTGTACACAAAAGTTGCTCAGAACGACGAGACAAATCCGGTTTCGTAGCCCGTTCATCCGCCACGCATCCCTAGCATAGCGAACACACAACCTTCCCACTCCGATTCATCTATCCGAAAATGCGAAACACCGGGGATAATTTCCCGGATGTTTCCCTCCTTCACCGGTACCACCTCATACCGTGTTAGGGCACACCTAGCATCACGCTTTGTCATGTCATGCATCGTCATGCATCTGTTTGCTTAATATTTATTGTTTCTTCCCCCTCTTCTCTCGCTAGACACCGAGACCGACGCCGCTGCTACCCAGTACGACTACGGTGTTGACGACCCCTCTCTCTTGCCAGAGCAACCAGGCAAGCCCCCCCCCCCTTGATCACCAGATATCGCCTACTCTTCTCTCTACTGCTTGCATTAGAGTAGTGTAGCATGTTACTACTTTCCGTTAATCCTATTCTGATGCATAGCCTGTCATTGTTGCTACAACTTTTGATACCTTTCCTGCAATCCTAAATGCTTAGTATAGGATGCTAGTTTATCATTAGTGGCCCTACATTCTTGTCTGTCTGCCATGCTATACTATCGGGCCGTGATCACGTCGGGTGTTGATCACGGGTATATACTATACCTACTACACATGATATATGTTGTGACTAAAGTCGGGTCGGCTCGTTGAGTACCCGCGGTTGATTCACGAATTGGGGTCTGGAAGGACATGCTTTCCCGACGGCCCTATGTGTGGATCTTTATGGCGGAGCGACAGGGAAGGTTGAGACCACCCAGATGAGAGGTGGGCCTGGCCCTGGTCAGCATTCGCGGTGACTTCAAGGTAACACGCTTAACGAGATCTTGGTATTTGATCTGAGTCTGGCTACTGGCCTATACGCACTAACCATCTACGCGGGAACAATTATGGGCACTCGACGTCATGGTATCAGCCGAAGGCTTCGTGACGTCGGCAACTGTGCGGCGCGCGCCAGGTTGGACCGTGTAACGTAACTTCCCTTGTAATGGAGGTTGCTAGGTCTGCTCTCCGGCCGCCCACGCAATGTGCAGGTGTGCAATGGGCGATGGGCCCAGACCCCTGCGCGCATAGGATTTAGACCAGCGTGCTGACCTCTCTGTTGTGCCTAGGTAGGGCTGCGACGTGTTGATCTTCCGAGGCCGAGCATGGCCCAAGAAAGTGTGTCTGGACAAAGGGGATCGAGCGTGTTGGGAAATGTGGTGCACCCCTGTAGGGAAGTTAATCTATTCGAATAGCCATGATCTTCGGTAACAGGACGACTTGGAGTTGTACCTTGACCTTATGACAACTAGAACCGGATACTTAATAAAACACACCCTTCCAAGTGCCAGATACAACCGGTGATCGCTCTCTCACAGGGCGACGAGGGGAGGATCATCGGTTAGGATTATGCTATGCGATATTACTTGGTGAACTTACCATCTACTCCCTTCTCCTGCTGCAAGATGGAGGTTACCAGAAGCGTAGACTTCGATAGGACTAGCTATCCCCCCTTATTCCGGCATTCTGCAGTTTAGTCCACATATGATACCCGTATTCCATTTGATACCATTGCATACATATGTAGTGTAGCTCCTTGCTTGCGAGTACTTTGGACGAGTAATCACGGTTGCTTTGCTCCCCCTTTTCCCCCTTCCTATACCCGATTGCTGCGACCAGACGATGGAGCCCAGGAGCCAGACACCACCGTCGATGACGACTACTACTCGGGAGGTGCCTACTACTACATGCAGCCCGCTGATGATGACCAGGAGTAGTTTAGGAGGATCCCAGACAGGAGGCCTGGTCCTCTTTTGATCTGTATCCCAGTTTGTGCTAGCCTTCTTAAGGCAAACTTGTTTACTTATGTCTGTACTCAGATATTATTGCTTCCGCTGACTCGTCTATGATCGAGCTCTTGTATTCGAGCCCTCGAGGCCCCTGGCTTGTAATATGATGCTTGTATGACTTATTTTATTTGTAGAGTTGTGTTGTGATATCTTCCCGTGAGTCCCTGATCTTGATCGTACACGTTTGCGTGTATGATTAGTGTACGGTTGAATCGGGGGCGTCACATTCACCGAGGTCTTTCATTGAAAAATTCTTATTCACGTATCCTTTTATGCTATTCAGAAATTCAGTATCATTTCTGATCAGCAATATGTCATCCACATATAATATCAGAAATGCTACAGAGCTCCCACTCAGTTTCTTGTAAATACAGGCTTCTCCAAAAGTCTGTATAAAACCATATGCTTTGATCACACTATCAAAGCGTATATTCCAACTCCGAGAAGCTTGCACCAGTCCTTAAATGGATCGCTGGAGCTTGCACATTTTGATAGCACCTTTTGGATTGACAAAACCTTCTGGTTGCATCATATACAACTCTTCTTTAAGATATCCATTAAGGAATGCAATTTTGACATCCATTTGCCAAATTTCATAATCATAAAATGCGGAAATTGCTAACATGATTCGGACAGACTTAAGCATCACTACGGGTGAGAAGGTATCATCATAGTCAACTCCTTGAACTTGTCGAAAACCTTTCGCAACAAGTCGAGCTTTGTAGACAGTAACATTACCGTCAGCGTCTGTCTTCTTCTTGAAGATCCATTTATTCTCGATGGCTTGCCGATCATCGGGCAAGAGTCAACCAAAGTCCACACTTTGTTCTCATACATGGATCCCATCTTAGATTTCATGGCCTCAAGCCATTTTGCGGAATCTGGGATCATCATCGCCTCATCATAGTTCGTAGGTTCGTCATGGTCAAGTAACATGACTTCCAGAACAGGATTACTGTACCACTCTGGTGCGGATCTTGCTCTGGTTGACCTACGAGGTTCGGTAGTAACTTGATATGAAGTTTCATGATCATCATTAGCTTCCTCACTAATTGGTGTAGGTGTCACAGGAACTGGTTTCTGTGATGAACTACTTTCCAATAAGGGAGTAGGTACAGTTACCTCATCAAGTTCTACTTTCCTCCCACTCAGTTGTTTCGAGAGAAACTCCTTCTCTAGAATGGATCCATTCTTAGCAACGAATATCTTGCCTTCGGATCTGTGATAGAAGGTGTACCCAATAGTTTCCTTTGGGTATCCTATGAAGACACATTTCTCCGATTTGGGTTCGAGCTTATCAGGTTGAAGCTTTTTCACATAAGCATCGCAACCCCAAACTTTAAGAAATGACAACTTGGGTTTCTTGCCAAACCACAGTTCATAAGGTGTCGTCTCAACAGATTTTGGTGGGGCCCTATTTAACATGAATGCAGCCGTCTCTAAACAATAACCCCAAAACGATGGCGGTAAATCAGTAAGAGACATCATAGATCGCACCATATCTAATAAAGTGCGGTTATGATGTTCGGACACACCATTACGCTGTGGTGTTCCAGGTGGCATGAGTTGCGAAACTATTCCGCATTGTTTCAAATGAAGACCAAACTCATAACTCAAATATTCACCTCCACGATCAGATCGTAGAAACTTAATTTTCTTGTTACGATGATTTTCCACTTCACTCTGAAATTCTTTGAACTTTTCAAATGTTTCAGACTTATGTTTCATCAAGTAGATATACCCATATCTGCTCAAATCATCTGTGAAGGTAAGAAAATAACGATACCCGCCGCGAGCATCAACACTAATCGGACCGCATACATCAGTATGTATTATTTCCAACAAGTCTGTTGCTCGCTCCATTGTTCTGGAGAACAGAGTCTTAGTCATCTTGCCCATGAGGCATGGTTCACAAGCATCAAGTGATTCCAAAATCCCATCAGTACGGAGTTTCTTCATGCGCTTTACACCAATATGACCTAAACGACAGTATCACAAATAAGTTGCACTATCATTATTAAACTTATATCTTTTGGCTTCAATACTATGCACATGTGTATCACTACTATCAAGATTTAGTAAAAATAGACTACTCATCAAGGGTGCATCACCATAAAAGATATTACTCATATAAATAGAATAACAATTATTCTCTAATTTAAATGAATAACCGTCTCGCATCAAACAAGATCCAAATATAATGTTCATGCTCAACGCTGGGACCGAATAACAATTATTTAGGTCTAAAACTAATCCCGAAGGTAGATGTACAGGTAGCGTGCCGACGGCGATCACATCGACGTTGGAACCATTTCTCACGCGCATCGTCACCTCGTCCTTAGCCAATCTTCAATTAATCCGTAGCCCCTGTTTAGAGTTGCAAATATTAGCAATAGAACCAGTATCAAATACCCAGACACTACTGCGAGCATTAGGAAGGTACACATCAATAACATGTATATGAAATATACCTTTCACTTTGCCATCCTTCTTCTCCGCCAAATACTTGGGGCAGTTCCGATTCCAGTGACCAGTCCCTTTGTAGTACAAGCACTTAGTCTCAGGCTTAGGTCCAGACTTGGGCTTCTTCACTTGAGAAGCAACTTGCTTGCCGTTCTTCTTGAAGTTCCCCTTCTTCCCTTTACCCTTTTTCTTAAAACTTATGGTCTTGTTGACCATCAACACTTGATGCTCCTTCTTGATTTCTACCTCCGCAGCCTTTAGCATTACGAAGAGCTCGGGAATCATCTTATCCATCCCTTGCATATTATAGTTCATCACGAAGCTCTTGTAGCTTGGTGGCAGTGATTGAAGAACTCTGTCAATGACACTATCATAAGGAAGATTAACTCCCAGTTGAGTCAAGTGGTTGTGGTACCCAGACATTCTGAGTATATGTTCACTGACAGTACTATTCTCCTCCATTTTGCAGCTGTAGAACTTATTGGAGTCTTCATATCTCTCAATCCGGGCATTTGCTTGAAATATTAAATTCAACTCCTGGAACATCTCATAAGGTCCATGACATTCAAAATGTCGTTGAGTCCTGGTTCTAAGCTGTAAAGCATGGCACACTGAACTATCAAGTAGTCATCAGCTTTGCTCTGCCAGACGTTCATAACATCTGGCGTTGCTCGTGCAGCAGGTTTGTCACCTAGCGGTGCTTCTAGGACGTAATTCTTCTCTGCAGCAATGAGGATAATCCTCAATTTACGGACCCAGTCCGTGTAATTGCTACCATCATCTTTCAACTTAGCTTTCTCTAGGAACGCATTAAAATTCAACGGAACAACAGCACGGGCCATCTATCTACAACAACATAGACATACAAATACTATTAGGTACTAAGTTCATGATAAATTAAAGTTCAATTAATCATATTACTTAAGAACTCCCACTTAGACAGACATCCCTCTAATCATCTAAGTGATCACGTGATCCATATCAACTAAACCATGTCCGATCATCACGTGAGATGGAGTAGTTTTCAATGGTGAACATCACTATGTTGATCATATCTACTATATGATTCACGTTCGACCTTTCGGTCTCAGTGTTCCGAGGCCATATCTGCATATGCTAGGCACGTCAAGTTTAACCCGAGTATTCCGCATGTGCAAAACTGGCTTGCACTCGTTGTATGTGAACGTAGAGCTTATCACACCCGATCATCACGTGGTGTCTCGACACGACGAACTGTAGCAACTGTGCATACTCAGGGAGAACACGTGTACCTTGAAATTTAGTGAGAGATCATCTTATAATGCTACCATCGAACTAAGCAAAATAAGATGCATAAAGGATAAACATCACATGCAATCAAATATAAGTGATATGATATGTCCATTATCATCTTGTGCCTTTGATCTCCATCTCCAAAGCACTGTCATGATCACCATCGTCACCGGCTTGACACCTTGATCTCCATCGAAGCATCATTTTCGTCTCACCAACTATTGCTTCTACGACTATCTCTA
Organism: Triticum aestivum; assembly: GCF_018294505.1. Lineage (NCBI taxonomy): Eukaryota > Viridiplantae > Streptophyta > Magnoliopsida > Poales > Poaceae > Triticum > Triticum aestivum. Next base: position 440,587,519 of record NC_057806.1, on the reverse strand, counting down.
CCACTTAGTGATAAAGTAAAGCAATTACATGGTGATTGCATTTCATACAATAAAGCGACAACCATATGGCTCCTGCCAGTTGCCGATAACTCTGTTACAAAACACGATCATCTCATACAATAAAATTTAGCATCATGTCTTGACCATATCACATCACAACATGCCCTGCAAAAACAAGTTAGACGTCCTCTACTTTGTTGTTGCAAGTTTTACGTGGCTGCTACGGGCTGAGCAAGAACCGTTCTTACCTACACATCAAAGTGATTGCTTTTTGATCTTCAGAAAGAACCCTATTCATTGAATCCGATTCAACTAAAGTTGGAGAGACTGACACCCGCCACCTGTGTGCGAAGCGCGTCGATAGAACCAGTCTCGCGTATGTGTACGCGTAATGTCTGTCTGAGCCGCTTCATTGAACAATACCACTGAATAAAAATCAACTAGTGACGGCAAGCTATATGTATATACCCACGCCCACAACTCCTTTGTGTTCTACTCGTGCATATAACATCTACACAGAGACTTGGCTCGGATGCCACTGTTGGGGAGCGCAGTAATTTCAAAAAAAAATCCAACGCACACACAAGATCCATCTAGGTGAAGCATAGCAACGAGAGGGGAGATTGTTGCCCACGTACCCTCGTAGACCGTAAGCGGAAGCATTATCACAACACGGTTGATGTAGTCCTACGTCTTCACGATCCGACCGATCCTAGCACCGAGGGTACGACACCTCTGCGATCTGCACACGTTCAGCTCGGTGACATCCCACGAACTCTAGATCCAGCTGAGGTCGAGGGATAGTTTCGTCAGCATGACGGCGTGATGACGGTGATGATGAAGTTACCGGCGCAGGGCTTCGCCTAAGCTCTAGAACGATATGACTGAGGTGGAAATTTGTGGAGGGCGGCACCGCACACGGCTAAACAATCAACTTGTGTGTCTATGGGATGCCCCTCTCCCCTGTATATAAAGGAGTGGAGGAGGGGGAGGGACGGCCCTCTATGGCGCGCCTCAAGGAGGGAGTCCTACCCCCGGTGGGAGTAGGATTCCCCCTTCCTTTGTTGGGGTAGGAGAGAAAGGAAGTGGGAGAGAGAGGGAAGGAAGGGAAAATCCTATTCGCCGCTCGCTGCGGCAAACTGTCGAGCGATCGCACAGGGGCAGCGCAGCGAGCGACAGAAATGGGCCGGCCCACACATAATGCGTCCAAACCGGTTTTGGGAACCTTCCAGAAGGTTCCTTGAACAGGGTTTTTTTCCTGTATTGTTTTTATCTGTTCTTTTTCGGCTTTCTATTGTTTTTTTATTTCTCTTTTTTCGTTTCTGTTTCTTTTTCATTTTTTCGTTTTTTGTTTCTTGTTTCACTTTCTTTTTCAAGTTTACTTTTTTTTCAGAATATGTTCTTGGTTTTACAAAATGTTTATGAATTTCTTTTTTATTTCCTTTCCTTTTCTTCTCTTCCTTTAAAAAAAATCAAAAATTTAAATTTTGTTCGTGTTTCCAAAAAATGTTTAGTTTTTGAAAAAATGTTCTCAAAATTCAAAATTTGTTCTCGTTAGACAAAAAAGTACAAAACTTCTAAAATTCAGAAAATGTACTGAATTTCAATTTTTTGTTCACATATTCAAAAAATGTTCGCGCTTCCAAATTTGTTCGGGATTTTTTAAATATTTCTCTCCGTTTCAGAATATGTTTTCAAGATTCAAAAAATGTTCGTGCTTTAAAAAATTGTTCGGACTTCCAATTTTGTTCACATTTTCCAAAAAAATTCATGCTTCCAATTTTTTTCGGGATTTTTCAAAAACGTTCTCTATTTCAAAAAAAATTCGAGTTTAAAAAAAGTTTGTGCTTTAAAAAATTGTTTGCGCTTCCAAATTTGTTCGGGAGTTTTCAAAATTTGTTCTCAAGATTCAAAAAATGTTCGTGCTTTAAAAATTGTTTGCGCTTCCAAATTTGTTCTCCATTTCTAAATTTGTTCTGAAGATTCAAAAAATGTTTGTGCTTCAAATTTGTCTTCAAGATTCAGAACATTGTGTACAAAAAATATACACTTTTTTGTCCAGAATATGTTCCTGTGTACAAAGTATGTTTAGAAATGAAAAAAATGGTCGCACTTTTTCAAAATATACACTTTAAGAAAAATCTACAATTTCTTTAAGATGTTCACTACAGTGTGTAATTCTGGTTGTACGGTTGTACTAAGTTATTATAAGTGCGCGTTTGTTTGCTAGTAGAAGGAATGCTAGTCAGGCGGAGTGGCTGGGAGCATGCGCTTCGAATCTGTAGGTCGCAGGTTCGAGTTTCAATCGCGTTTCCCTTCCCCCATTTTTGCTTTCTTTTCTTACCACCGGTACAGCACGATGGGCCGGCCCAGTCAGGCTGTGCCCCTGTGCGCGGCGAGGACATTTTGACGCAAAGCGCGTCCAATAGGAGCTCCCGGAAGGAAGGGGGGCACCCAATTCGGATTGGGCTTGGGGGGGGGGGGTGCCTTCCACCTTGGCCGCCTCCTCCTTTCTCCCTCTAAGGCCCAATAAGGCCCATACACTCCCCGGGGGGTTCCGGTAACCCCCCGGTACTCCGGTAAATGCCCGAACTCACCCGGAACCATTCTGATGTCCAAACATAGCCTTCCAATATATCGATCTTTATGTCTCGACCATTTCGAGACTTCTCGTCATGTCCGTGATCATATCTGGGACTCCGAACTACCTTCAGTACATTGATACACATAAACTCATAATACCGATCGTCACCTAACATTAAGCGTGCGGACCCTACGGGTTCGAGAACTATGTAGACATGACTGAGACTCATCTCCAGTCAATAACAAATAGCGGAACTTGGATGCTCATATTGGTTCCTACATATTCTATGAAGATCTTTATCGATCAAACCGCATAACAACATATGTTGTTCCCTTTGTCATCGGTATGTTACTTGCCCGAGATTCGATCATCGGTATCTCAATACCTAGTTCAATCTCGTTACCGACAAGTCTCGTTACTCGTTCCATAATGCAACATTCCGTAACTAACTCATTAATCACATTGCTTGCAAGGCTTGTAGTGATATGCATTACCGAGAGGGCCCAGAGATACCTCTCCGATACACGGAGTGGCAAATCCTAATCTCGATCTATGCCAACTCAACAAACACCATCGGAGACACCTGTAGAACATCTTTATAGTCACCCAGTTATGTTGTGACGTTTGATAGCACACTAAGTGTTCCTCCGGTATTCGGGAGTTGCATAATATCATAGTCATAGGAACATGTATAAGTTATGGAGAAAGCAATAACAGTAAACTAAACGATCAAAGTGCTAAGCTAACGAATCGGTCAAGTCAATCACATCATTCTCTAATGATGTGACCGCGTTCATCAAATGACAACTCTTGTTCATGGCCAGGAAACTTAACCATCTTTGATTAACGAGCTAGTCAAGTAGAGGCATAATAGTGACACTCTATTTGTCTATGTATTCACACCTGTACTAAGTTTCCGGTTAATACAATTCTAGCATGAATAATAAACATTTATCATGATATAAGGAAATATAAATAACAACTTTATTATTGCCTCTAGGGTATATTTCCTTCATGTTGCCTGTGTTACAAGGTGTCAAGTTGAGTCAGACTCAATGCTCGACCACTGCATAAGATAGAGAGAAAATGAAAGTCATTCCCTATGCCTCAGCCATAGGTTCTATCATGTATGCAATGTCGTGTACTAGACCTGATGTGTGCCTTGCTATTAGTTTAGCAGGGAGGTACCAAAGTAATCCAGGAGTGGATCACTGGACAACGGTCAAGAACATCCTGAAATACCTGAAAAGGACTAAGGATATGTTTCTCGTTTATGGAGGTGACAAAGAGCTTGTCGTAAATGGTTACGTTGATGCTAGCTTTGACACTGATCCGGATGACTCTAAGTCACAAACCGGATACGTATTTTTATTGAATGGTGGAGCTGTCAGTTGGTGCAATTCTAAGCAGAGCATCGTGGCAGGATCTAAGTGTGAAGCGGAATACATAGCTGCTTCAGAAGCAGCAAATGAAGGAGTCTGGATGAAGGAGTTCATATCTGATCTAGGTGTAATACCTGGTGCATCAGGTCCAATGAAAATCTTTTGTGACAATACTGGTGCAATTTCCTTGGCAAAGGAATCCAGATTTCATAAGAGAACCAAGCACATCAAGAGACGCTTCAATTCCATCCGCGATCAAGTCAAGGAGGGAGACATAGAGATTTGCAAGATACACACGGATCTGAATGTTGCAGGCCCGTGTACTAAGCCTCTCTCACGAGCACAACATGATCAATACCAAGACTCCATGGGTGTTAGATGTTGGGGAATGTAGTAATTTCAAAAAAATTCCTACGCACACGCAGGATCATGGTGATGCATAGCAACGAGAGGGGAGAGTGTCGTCCACGTACCCTCGTAGACCGTTAAGCGGAAGCGTTATGACAACGCGGTTGATATAGTCGTACGTCTTCACGGTCAGCCGATCCTCAGTACTGAACGTACGGCACCTCCGCCTTCAGCACACGTTCAACTCGGTGACGTCCCGCGAACTCACGATCCAGTAGAGCTTGGGGAAGAGTTTCGTCAGCACGACGGTGTGGTGACGATGTTGATGAAGCTACTGCAGCAGGTGAGGGAGTCCTGGATTAGGGGGTCTCCGGACAGCCGGACTATATCCTTTGGCCGGACTATTGGACTATGAAGATACAAGATTGAAGACTTCGTCTCGTGTTCGGATGGGACTCTACTTGGCGTGGAAGGCAAGCTAGGCAATACGGATATGGATATCTCCTCCTTTGTAACCGACCTTGTGTAACCCTAACCCTCTCCGGTGTCTATATAAACCGAAGGCTTTTAGTCCGCAGGACGACAACATACAATCATACCATAGGCAAGCTTCTAGGGTTTAGCCTCTCTGATCTCATGGTAGATCTACTCTTGTACTACCCATTTCATCAATATTAATCAAGTAGGACGTAGGGTTTTACCTCCATCAAGAGGGCCCGAACCTGGGTAAAACATTGTGTCCCCTGCTTCCTGTTACCATCCGCCTTATACGCACAGTTCGGGACCCCCTACCCGAGATCCGCCGGTTTTGATACCGACATTGGTGCTTTCATTGAGAGTTCCTCTGTGTCGTCGCCGTTAGGCTTGATGGCTCCTACTATCATCGATAGTGATGCAGTCCAGGGTGAGACTTTTCTCCCCGGACAGATCTTCGTCTTCAGTGGCTTTGCACTGCGGGCCAATTCGCTTGGCCATTTGGAGCAGATTGAAAGTTACGCCCCTGGCCACCAGGTCAGGTTTGGAAACTTAAACTACACGGCCGATATCCGCGGAGACTTGATCTTCGACGGATTCGAGCCTCTGCCTTGTGCGTCACGCGGTCACGATGAGTACGATTTAGCTCTACCATCGGACAGTGTCCAGGAGATCGCACAGGCAGCCGCTCCGACCCTCAATTCGGAGCCAGTTGCGCCGTCCATGGACGGGTGGATGGACCCCGCCATGGAGGCCTTACCCTCAGCGGCGATCTAGCCAAACGTCGACCTTACCTTGCACAAGAGCCGTGTTGTTAAACTGCCGGATCCTTCTCCGGCCACGGACTCCGAACCGCCCGCGTCCATTCCCATCGAATCCGATTGGGCGCCGATCATGGAGTTTACCTCCGCGGATATTTTTCAGCACTCGCCCTTTGGCGACATACTGAACTCATTAAGGTCTCTCTCCTTGTCAGGAGGATCCTGGCCGAACTATGTCCGGCAGGACTGGGATGCGGACGACGAAGAAATTCGCGGCCCACCCACCACCCACTTAGTAGCCACTGTCGATGACTTAACCGACATGCTCGACTTCGACTCCGAAGACATCGACGGTATGGACGACGATGCGGGAGACGAAGAGGATCCACTGCCCACAGGGCACTAGACAGCCACCTCATCATACGATATATACATGGTGGATACACCCAAAGAAGGCAATGGCGACGAGATAGCGGAGGATGACCCCTCCAAGAAGCAACCCAAGCGCCGACGTCAGCGGCGCCGCTCTAAGTCCCGCCAAAGCAAAAGTGGTGATACCGGCACAGGAGATAATAACACTCCAGATAGTGCCGAAGACAACAACAATCCCCTCTAGCAAGATTTAGAGCAGGAGGATGGAGGAGCCAGCCCTCCTGAGAGAGCGGCAGATGGAGAGGAGGAGGATGATAATTACATGCCCCCTCCGAAGACGAGGCAAGCCTCGGCGATGACGAATTCGCTCTGCCAGAGGATCCCGTCGAACAAGAGCGCTTCAAACGCCGGCTTATAGCCACGACAAATAGCCTTAAGAAAAAGCAGCAGCAGTTTCAAGCTGATCAGGATCTGCTAGCTGACAGATGGACTGAAGTCCTCGCGGCCGAGGAATATAAACTCGAGCGCCCCTCCAAGAGTTACCCAAAGTACAGGTTGCTACCCCGACTGGAGGAAGAAGCGTATGATGTGGCTGATCGGCCACCTCGTGGCCGCGATAGAGAGGCATTCCAGCCAAAAACTCAGCCTGCACCCCGACGCCATTCAAATAAAAAGGCATGGGGAGATACGCCGGACCTGCGAGACATATTGGAGGACAAAGCAAAGCATGCAAGATCGATCTACGGATCACGAGGGCGCGCCACTATGCGAGACGATAAACGTCACGCCGGATACAGTAAAAGTAAATCCGGCCGGGCCGAACACAGCGGGCAAGACCCATTCGAGTTGCGTCGCGATATAGCCCAATACAGAGGCGCCGCACACCCCTTATGCTTCACAGACGAAGTAATGGATCATCAAATCCCAGAAGGTTTCAAACCTGTAAACATTGAATCATACGACGGCACAACAGATCCTGCAGTATGGATCGAGGATTTCCTCCTCCACATCCACATGGCCCCGCGGTGATGACTTACACGCCATCAAATACCTCCCACTAAAGCTCAAGGGACCAGCGCGGCATTGGCTTAACAGCTTGCCAGCAGAGTCCATCAGCTGTTGGGAAGATCTGGAAGCCGCATTCCTCGACAACTTTCAGGGCACTTATGTGCGGCCACCAGATGCCGATGACTTGAGCCACATAATTCAGCAGCCAGAAGAATCGGCCAGGCAATTCTGGACTCGGTTCCTAACAAAGAAAAATCAAATCATCGACTATCTGGATGCAGAGGCCCTAGCGGCTTTCAAACACAACATCCGTGATGAATGGCTAGCCCGGCACCTTGGTCAGGAAAAGCCGAAATCTATGGCAGCCCTCACGACACTCATGACCCGCTTTTGTGCGGGAGAAGACAGCTGGCTGGCTCGCAGTAATAACACATCAAAGAACCATGGTATTTCGGATACCAAGGACGGCAATAGCAGGTCACGTCGCAACAAACATAAGCGCCGCATTAACAGCGAAAATAACGAGGATACGACAGTCAATGCCGGATTCAAAGGCTCTAAACCTGACCAGGGAAAAAGCCATTCAAACAAAGTATGCCGGGCCCGTCCATCTTGGACCGTATACTTGATCGCTCGTGTCAAATACACGGCACCCCAGAAAAGCCAGCCAATCACACCAACAGGGATTGTTGGGTGTTCAAGCAGGCCGGCAAGTTAATTGCCGAAAACAAGGACAAGGGGCCACATAGCGATGACGAGGAGGAGCCTCGGCAGCCACACACCGGAGGACAGAAGAGGTTTCCCCCACAAGTGCGGACGGTGAACATGATATACGCAACCCACATCCCCAAGAGGGAGCGAAGCGTGCGCTCAGGGACGTATATGTGTTGGAGCCAGTCGCCCCAAAGTTCAAACCATGGTCCTCCTATCCGATCACTTTCGATCACAGGGACCATCCCACTAGTATCCATCATGGCGGATTCGCCGCACTGGTTCTGGACCCAATCATTGACGGATTTCACCTCACTCGAGTCCTTATGGATGGCGGCAGCAGCCTAAACCTGCTTTATCAGGACACAGTGCGCAAAATGGGTATAGACCCCTCAAGGATCAAACCCACAAAACAACCTTCAAAAACGTCATTCCAGGCGTAGAGGCCCATTGCACAGGCTCAATTACACTAGAAGTGGTCTTTGGATCCCCGAATAACTTTTGAAGCGAGGAGTTAATCTTCGATATAGTCCTGTTCCACAGTGGTTATCATGCACTGCTCGGGTGAACCGCATTTGCGAGATTCAATGCGGTACCGCATTATGCATACCTCAAGCTCAAGATGCCAGGACCTCGCGGGGTTATTACAGCCAATGGAAACACAGAGTGCTCTCTCTGAACAGAGGAGCACACTGCAGCCCTCGCAGCAGAAGCGCAAAACAGCCTCTTAAGGCAATCCACCAGTTCGGCGTTTCAAGACCCGGACACCTTCAAGCATGCTCGGAGCAATCGGCAAACAGACCGCCTGGTGCGATCTGAGCTCGCGTAGCAATGCGGCCCCCACCCCAGTCCCAGCCAAACGGTGAAACTCGTGCCACGCGTACATAATTACGCATTAAAAATACCATGGGCACAGGTGGGGAGGGGGGCACAACTGCGACACGCCCCAAGACGCGGCTTAAACCGCACTAGGGGCTTCCCATTTGGTTATTTTTCTCCTTTTCAAGACCTTAATCTCTGGAAACCCTGTCCGGCAGCACTATTGCCGAACACATGATGCAGCAACCAAGGAGGCAGAAAGCTACATCACACCACGAAATTCCCAGGTGGACTACAATAACGAGCGAAATATTTGATTTAATACTATTCCTCAGCTTGCCCTTGTAAGGGACATAGTCCCACTCTTTGCTTATCACACTATCTATATCATTCTGCTTTAACACACCTTTTTGAATAAACAATGCATAACATCACGACTATTATTGCATTCTTGTTATATATATATGTGTGTTCATTAACGACGCCTTGCAACCGTACACTTTGGTACGACCAATACACCAGGGGCTTACGTACCCCACAATATGGTGTGAAAAGTCCGAACACTTTCACAAGTGCGGCACCCCAAACTTATAGCATTATATGCATCAGCTCCGAATCATGTCTTTGGTCAAATGTTGGGTTTGCCCGGCTCCTATGTTTTGGTACCTTACGTTCCGCTCTATCGGCTAAGGTAGCGCTAGGAGAACTACTGCGATTGTGCCCCGGTTCTGCTGGGCTTAGCACCTCAGTAGAGAAAGCTAAAACTGACTGTCATGATAAGGCGAGAGACTGGTCGCTGTTCGGCGAGGTTTTCGAGTCCCTAAAGACTTATGCCGCTTAGGGCGAGGGGCCGGCCCTGTCTGGCTAAAAGGCGTGTATCGCACCCCGAATTCGGCCTTCCGAATACCAGGGGCTTTGCCAAAATTTGAAATTATAGAATTCTATGGCTAAGTGAGAGTGATAAAGCATTATTAGTCTGGTTGCCTTGTTCGTTGTGCTGAGCACCTCCCTCGAAGGACCCAAACATGGGAACAAGAGTGCTCAGGTTTATCTCGAACACCCCAGCACTCGTGGCATGGGGGCAGAAGCCGAGGACTAGCCATCTCTCAGGTTGGATAAACAGCCAAATAGAAGGTAATATTTTAAATTCACACAAGCGTTGCATAGCGCATATGAAACAAGTTTTCATCATACAGGATCACACGAGCAAGTTTACTCAAATATTACATCCTTTGAACATTCGTCTTCTACATGACGGGCACCTTTCAGGACACCCTCATAATAAATTTTGGGGGTGCGATGCTCCTTGGCCTGCGGCAGCCCTTCCTTGATCAGCTTCACGGCGTCTAGCTTGGCCCACCGCACCTTCACGCGGGCGAAAGCCCGACGTACACCTTCGATGCAGACGGACCGCTTGACGACCTCCAGCCGCGGGCAGGCATCCACAAGCCGCCTCACCAGGCCGAAGTAGCTGTTCGGAAGGGCGTCGCCAAGCCATAGCAGGACTATAAGGCCCTTCATGGCCTGTTCGGCCGCCTTGTGCAGCTCGACCAACTGCTTTAGCTGGTCGCTCAGAGGCATCGGGTATTCGGTCCCAGTATACTGAGACCAGAACACCTTCTCCGTTGAGCTTCCCTCCTCGGCCTAGTAAAATTGTGCGGCATCCGACACGCTGCGGGGCAAATCTGCGAATGCTCCTAGAGAGCTCCGAATTCGGGTAAGTAATCGGTAATTTACTTTTACATGCTTGCTCTGCATATAGAATGCCTTACCCGCCACTATCTTCTTCATTGCGTCAATCTCCTGGAGGGCCTTTTGGGCCTCGGCCTTGGCACTCTTTGTGCTCTCGAGGGCCGCGGCAAGCTCAGACTCTCGCGTCTTCGAGTCAAGCTCCAACGCATCGTGCTTCGTCACGAGAGCCTGGAGCTCTTGCTGCACCTCGCCCACATGAGCCTCTTGCTTTTCCCGCTCGGTGCGCTCCTTGGCCGCTTTATCTTCGGCCTTGATTAGTGCTTGCTTCAGGGTCGCCACCTCAGTCGTGGCCCCTGGAAAATATACGATGATCCTGTCATTTTGCAATCACGTCTTCTTTTATATATACATATCTATAGACAGGGTATTACTTACCCTTGTTCTCCTCGAGCTGCCTCTTGGCAAGGCCGAGCTCTTTCTTGGACCCCTCGAGGTCCTGCTTCAGTACGGCGACCTCCGCAGTCAGTGCGGCGGACGCCAGCAGCGAAGCCTGCATACGCATATTGACATACTTATATTAGACTCCTGCGATATTATTTGATCCTCTGTTCGGCTTTTCTTTGTGAACACCGAACAGAGCATCAGGGGCTACTGTCTATGCGGTAATATTTTTCCTATATTTTAACACTTACCTCAAAGCCTGTTAGAAGGCTGGCACAGGCTTCAGTCAATCCGCTCTTGGCGGTCTGAACCTTCCGGACCACCGCACTCATAATAGTACGGTGCTCCTCGTCGATGGAAGCGCTGCGAAGCGCTTCCAGCAGATTGTCCGGCGCCTCTGGATGGACAGAGGTCACCGGCACAGGCGTCTTGCCCCTCTTAGAAGGAGGCCGCCTGCCCGAGCCCGGAACCACTGGAGGTTCCGGCGCGGTGTTCGGCTGAGGGCCGAACTCGGAGCTCTCAGGGGCCTTGTCCCCTCGGCTCCCGGAGTCCGGGAGGCCGCCTTGAGGCGCCTCCGGGACTGTCTCCCCTCGACCCGGTGCCTCGTGAGACAGCACCTCGGCGACGTTCGCAGGATAGGGGAAGGTGGCGGTCGGGACTGGATCGCTATCCATGTCCGACGAGCCCAGGGAGCCGTCCGATGATACATCGATACGGGCTCGGGGCGGCCTGCATAATCATATTTCGGCGTTAGGTGAAGTAGTGCGGCAAAGGAATACTATGACTTACTCTGGTATCCGAATACTTACGACTTCCCCAGGGGCTTGGCCCTGGGCAGCCACTCGTCTTCGCCGTCGGTGGCGGTGGTAGAGTAGTCCGGAAGGAGAGTTCTCCCCTTCTTGGACCCTTCGGCCTCCCCAGTTGGGGCGGCCTTCCTTTTCTTGTCTCCCCCGTTTGGAGGGGGAGCATCTTCTTCTGCCTCCTCGTCTTCGGGGGAGGATTGCGCCGTAGAGTCCTCGTACGGTGAGTCCGACGACGCCTGGCGTCGGGAACTCTTTCGGGTTCCCTTGGCCTTCTTGGTCTTCTCCGGCACCGTATAAGGAGCCGGAGTCAGCATCTTCGCCAGAAGAGCGTCTGCTGGGCCTTCGGGCAAAGGAGCCGGACAGTCGATCTGTCCGGCCGTCTCTTGCCAGTCCTGTCAAAGGTACGGGAGTTTAGATCCCGCATGGAGTCAATCTATAAAAAATAAGTATCTTGTGAAATGTAAAGCAGCTTACCGCATTGGCTTGGCGCTTCGCGTTGAATCCGCCATCCTCAGTAATGGGAGGGGGGACCTCGGCGCTTTTGAACAGCACCCTCCAGGCATCTTCATGAGTTGTGTGGAAGAGCCTGTTCAGACTTCGGTGCTGCGCCGGGTCAAACTCCCACAAGTTGAAGTCCTGTTGTTGGCACGGGAGGATCCGGCGGTGGAGCATGACCTGGACTACGTTGACGAGTTTGAGCTTCTTGTTGACCATGTTCTGAATACATGTTTGGAGTCCGGTCAGCTCTCCCGAACTACCCCAGGACAGGCCCTTCTCTTTCCAGGAGGTGAGCCACGTGGGGATGCTAGATCGAAACTCGGGGTTGCTGCCCATGCAGGGTCACGCGCCTCGGTGATGTAGAACCACCTCGATTGCCACCCCTTTATGGTTTCCACAAAGGAGACCCCAAACCATGTAACGTTGGGCATCTTGCCCACCATGGTGCCTCTGCACTCCGCCTGGCGGCCGCCCACTACCTTCGGCTTGACATTAAAGGTCTTTAGCTATAAGCCAAAGTGGGGCTTGATGCGGAGAAAGGCCTCGCACACGACGATAAACGTCGAGATGTTGAGGATGAAGTTCGGGGTCAGATCGTGGAAATCCAGGCCGTAGTAGAACATGAGCCCTCAGACGAATGGGTGGAGAGGGAATCCCAGTCCGCGGAGGAAATGGGTAAGGAACACTACCCTCTCATGGGGCCCGGTGGTGGGGATGAGCTGCCCCTCATCTGGGAGCCGGTGCACGATGTCGTCGGGCAGGTATCCGGCTCTCCTCAGCTTCTTGATGTCTCCCTCCATGACGGAGGAGACCATCCACCTGCCTCCCGCTCTGGACATGGTTGGAGAAGGTTGAGGTGGAAAGTGCGGACTTGGGCGCTAGAGCTCGAGTGTGCGAAAACGGATGAGCAAAGGAGGAAGAAGGCGTGGATGAAAAGGTGAATCCTTATCCCTTTATATGGGCGGACGAAACCAAGTGTCCCCACTAGCATGGTAAAACTCGCTTATCCCCCAAGCGCCATAATCGATGGCGTGGTTGGGTTACCCACGCCCATATTGATGAGAATCCCGTGATAAGGGGACACGATCTCTGCTTTGACAAGACATGTCAAAAAACTGCCTCGCGTTATGTGCGGGGCTAGTTAAAGGAAACGGTTCGAATAATCACCGGGCCATGACATAATGTCGTGTTGCCAAAACAAGTCAGCAAATTGGATTTGTGGAAATATTATTCTCTCTATGGTGGTATGTGGAACTTATTTTGCAGGGTCGAACACTATCCTTATATTCAAATTCTTCCATGTTATATTCGGAGGAGGAACCCGCCTTGCAATGCCAAAGACAATACCACGCGCCGGACTCATCGTCATTGAAAGCCTGGTTCAGGGGCTACTGAGGGAGTCCTGGATTAGGGGGTCTCCGGATAGCTGGGCTATATCCTTTGGCCGGACTGTTGGACTATGAAGATACAAGATTGAAGACTTTGTCTCGTGTCCGGATGGGACTCTACTTAGCATGGAAGGAAAGCTAGGCAATACGGATATGGATATCTCCTCCTTTGTAACCGACCTTGTGTAACCCTAACCCTCTCCGATGTCTATATAAATCGGAGGGTTTTAGTCCGTAGGACAACAACAACTACAACATACAATCATACCATAGGCTAGCTTCTAGGGTTTAGCCTCTCTGATCTCGTGGTAGATCTACTCTCGTACTACCCATATAATCAATATTAATCAAGCAGGACGTAGGGTTTTACCTCCATCAAGAGGGCCCGAACCCGGGTAAAACATTGTGTCCCCTGCCTCCTGTTACCATCCGCCTTAGACACACAGTTCGGGACCCCCTACCCGAGATCCGCCGGTTTTGACACCGACAGTAGGGCTTCTCCTAAGCACCGCTACAGTATGACCAAGGTGGATTATGGTGGAGGGGGCCCCGCACACGGCTGGGAGAAGTCTTTGTGATCAACTTGTGTCTAGAGGTGCCCCCTGCCCCTGTATATAAAGGAGCAAGGGGGAGGCCGGCCGGCCCTTGTTGGCGCGCCAGGAGGAGGAATCCTCCTCCTAGTAGGAGTAGGACTCCTCCCTTTCCTACTCCTACTAGGAGGTGGAAAGGAAGGGAGAGAAAGAGAAGGAAAGGGGGCGCCCCCCTCTCATAGTTCAATTCGGACAGTGGGGAGGGGGCGCGCTGCCTGCCCTAGTCCGGCCCTCTCTCTTTCCCTTATGGCCCAACAAGGCCCATTAGCCCCCGGGTGTTCCGGTAACCCCTCCGGTACTCCGGTAAAAATCCCGATTTTACCCGGAACTCTTCCGATGTCCAAATGTAGGCTTCCAATATATCAATCTTTATGTCTCGACCATTTCAAGACGCCTCATCATGTCCATGATCATATCGGGGAGTCTGAACTACCTTCGGTACATCAAAACATATAAACTCATAAAACCGATCGTCACAGAACTTTAAGCATGCAGACCCTACGGGTTCTAGAACTATGTAGACATGACCGAGACATGTCTCCGGTCAATAACCAATAGCGGAACCTGGATGCTCATATTGGTTCCTACATATTCTACGAAGATTGAGGGAGTCCTGTACTATGGGGTCTCCGGACAACCGGACTATCTCCATTGGCCGGACTGGTAGACTATGAAGATACAAGATTGAAGACTTCGTCTCGTGTCCGGATGGGACTCTACTTGGCGTGGAAGGCAAGCTAGGTAATACGTATATGGATATCTCCTCCTTTGTAACCGACCATGTGTAACCCTAACCCTCTCCGGTGTCTATATCAACCGAAGAGTTTTAGTCCATAGGACAACAATCACAACATACAATCATACCGTAGGCTAGCTTCTAGGGTTTAGCCTCTCTGATCTCGTGGTAGATCTACTCTTGTAACACCCATATCATCAATATCAATCGAGCAGGACGTAGGGTTTTACCTCCATCAAGAGGGCCCGAACCTGGGTAAAACTTCGTGTCCCTTGCCTCTTGTTACCATCTGGCCTAGATGCACAGTTCGGGAACCCCTACCCGAGATCCGCCAGTTTTGACACCGACATTGGTGCTTTCATTGAGAGTTCCTCTGTGTCGGCGTTCTGGGAACGGGGGTCCCCAGACTTGCCTGCCTGCGGCCTGCGGCGTGGCTCAAAGGGGGGCCCAGCGTGGCCCATCTTCACCAACACAAACGCAAGACCCTCGCGAGGGGCCAAGCCTCGCGGGGCGGACGACGCGGAGCTTCCTCAGGCGCGGCCTCGTCAGGCTGGCTCAGGAGGAGGCAGAGAGATCAAGGCGGGGTACCTCACAAGGTGCCCGTGACGCAAGCCATGACGACCGGGGGAGCCAGGCGGGTGCCAGCCCGCGCAGTGTCCTCCCTTCCTCTTTGGTGCAAAGGGGGCAAGCGCAGCCGCGGAGTACCGAGGCATCAGGCAAAGGTTGCCATTTCGGTGCAACAAGACCAAGACCAGGAGGACTACGAGACGGAGGTCACCGTGGAGCCCAAGACGACGTCATCACCAGAGCTTTGCGCAGGCGAAAACTACTTTTGTCAGGATAGCTGATACTAGCTGTCCCCTTTCAAATTAGCCCGCCATTGTTGGCTCCCTTCGCGCTCAATATTTGGGAAGAGGACCAGGGCCTCTATAAATAGGACCAACCACCCACAGAGCAAGGGGAGCTGGACTGAGAGGGATCGAAGGATAGAGAGGATCAGGTAGAGAAAGAGAAAGGTGACTGAGCTCCTCCCAGCAGTTCATCGCCCCAGCCGAGAACACACCCTCGCGAGGCTGTTCTTCCTTGTATTGTTCATCATCATCAGCCCAAGAGGCAATCCACCACAGCACACACTAGAGTAGGGTATTACACCACAATGGTGGCCCGAACCAGTATAAACCTTGCGTCTCTTGTGTTGTTCTTTCCTTAGTTCAGATCCTAGCAAGGCGGAGGAGTGCAGGTAGGTAGGAGGTGAAATCTCCGTGCGCACCCCAGTGTTCGAACCTCAAGGGTCTGCCGGAACCCGAAATCTGATATTTGGCGCGCCAGGTAGGGGTGCGTCGGAATCCACCTTCTACCGCTTCGCGCCCCGTCGCGTCGTCATCACCATGTCCGGCGACCAGGCGGGCAACCCAGATCCGTGGGCGGCGTGGCCCGCCCGCGCAGAGCCGCTTGCCTCGGGCGACCCCGTGCCCCAGGCAGCTCGCGGTTCGCAGGGCGCTGCGGGCCGCGGGCGATGCGGACAGGCTCCGACAGCTCTCACACCGCGGCAGGCGCGGTCGGCAACAAGGGCCTCCAATCATGCCGCGACCACGACACCGTACACCCGCAGGGAGCAGGCGAACTCGAGGGCCGCGCTCACAGTGGCCCGAGAGCTGCTGCAGTGCAGGCTGCTGGAGGGCGGCCACGACGTGCTGCTGGAGCGAGTGGCAGAACTCCTGGGCTTCGCCGCCTCGGGGGCTCACCCCTTCTCCACCCAGCTCCCATATCAGGCCCAGGGCGGCCCGCACGGGGGCTCTGTGCGCGCCCGCGGGCTCCAAGGCTAATCCAACGCCAGCGAAGCTGTCAGCGCCGGACCGGCGGCGGCGCTGCCCCCGCTCCCGGTCCGCGAAGAAGAAGGACTCGACGCGACCCGCGACCCCAGTGGACAGCCGCGCTGCCACGCCACGGTGGGCGCGTCAGGCAGGACCGCGTGCCATGCGGGGCATTACGGCGTGGAATTCGGGATGACGGTGCCGGAGGAATACGTGCCCCTCATGATGGACCGAGGACACCCACACGAGAGCGAACAAGGGTCGCTCCTCAACCCAAGCTGGGGGGACGAGGCGCCAGAAGCTGAGCCTTTCCGGGAGCCCCGGGATGGTCCCACTGGCCACGATGGCGCCAACGATTATCGGGTACCGCTAATTTTTCAGGAGCAGGCATACGCTAACCATGGATCGCAGGAGGTGCAGGTCGCCACAGTGAGCAGCTGCCCCGCTCCCACAGTCTCCTGCCCCTCGGGAGGAGGGCGCAGGGGGCTGCAGGAGAGGGGCCGGGATCCGACATCACCACCGCGGCATTTGGAGCAAGGTGCTCTCAAGAGGTAGGCCCTCCGCTGGGGAGGTGCCTCAGGGCCTGCCCCCGGCGGAGGACCCGTGGTCGTTGGGGGAACCGCTGGCGACCGTTCTACCCCATCGGCGGCGTCCTGGTTTCTGGTCATTGTTGATGGCACTAGAGTGTGGCGCAAGGCGGGGCCCTCATCTGGCGATATGAAGCAAGGCCAGTACCTGTGAAGAAGGCCCAGTGCCTGTGAAGCTCGCCGCCCCGTGACACTCTCACGTAATAATGAGTGGGGCCGTACATGCCCTGGAGTCTCAGGGGTGCCGGCCTCAGGCCCTGGGCTTCCTCCCAAGCCCAGTGGCAGCACTTAGCTCCGCGCTGGTGAGAAGACGTCCAAGACTAGACTAGGTGCCGGACGCGGCCTTTTGTTTGCTTTCATCGCTTTTCCCTTTGGTTGCCGCTTTCCCCCGCTGGATTCAAGTTGGATTCGAATTTGAGATTTGCGTGTGTTCGGGGAGGGGTGCTTAGTCTCATTCGAGCAATTTCTCGCGTTTTGGTTACCGCATCGCCTCAGCTGCCTCCCCTCGCGAGCCCCTCACGAGCCGGGTCAGGCCTAGCTTACGCGCAGCCCAGACTACTGCCGACGTGACCTCTCAGGAGGATGTTTTACTGCAGATCCTACGAACCCAATCAGGGAACACTCGAAACACCACAACCCCCCGCGGGCTGCCTCAGGGCCAGCACGGGACAAAGGTAAACTAGCCGACCGGCGCGTCGCTTGGGCCAACCACTTGGTGCGGGAGCATGGGCAATGTAGCGTCTACTAATACGATGAACACAAGTTTTACATAAGGGGCTCCCCCTCCAAAATGCTCTCACTGCAATCAGGCCAAAACCTGAGTTCTATTCATGCAGGGTAAGGAAGTAGGAGCGATGCACAATCAGTCGGATGAATCCCCCAATGCGTTCTCAAGAGCACCACCCGAGCCATTGCTGGCGTCGCTGAACTCGCCATCGCTGTCCGCGTCGCTGCCAGCGGCGTCAGTGCCGTTCACCAAACCGCCCTCGTCGGCCGCCACGATCGCGTCGTCGTTGTCTGAAGCGAAGGCCCTGATAAGAGCGTCCACATTGTCCTCCACCCAGTGCACCAGGTCGCCTCGGACGGCCTGGGGGACTGGGGCGATGGCAGCGTCAAAATCAAAGTGGGGATCCATGTTCTGAAGGTGGCTGAAGACGCGAGAAAAGGCGCGCCCAAGCAGGCCGCGGCTCCTCTCCTCCACCAACCTGTCAGCCCTGACCGACCGCGCCTCCAGCTGCGTCACCACGTCAATGAAGAACTGAAGATTGCCAGCATAGTTAACTGCGTGCGGCTCGCCAACAGCCACCTCGTAGATGTTGCCCAAGGCTACGTTGGCTCTCTCCCGGAGCGTGGCAAGCATGGGGCCGTGCTCATGCTCCAGGATCCGCCGCTGACGGATCTCGTCCGCGTTCTGGCCCGCGACGACATCAGCCTCCTCCACCCGCTGGCGGAGAAGGAGCACCTCGGCCTGGGAAGCGGTTAACTCACCTTGCGCCACCTCAAGAGCGGCCCGGAAAGCATCGGCCCTCCGCGTCGCCTCCTCCAGCTTGGTCCTCAAGGCAGCAGTCCTGCCTTCAGCTTCGGCCCAGATCAACCCCAGCTTCTCGTCGAACTCGTGCTCGAGGTTCAAATGCGCCATCGCCACTCGATGTCCGACCTCCTCCAGGATGCGGGCTTCCCGTGCGGCAACATCATCCTCCGCCTGCGTCACCAAGCGCTCCCTCGTCTCCAGACGCTCGTACTCACAGGTGCGTTCGGCGGCTTCCAGTGTCAGCGCCTCCTCACGCTTCTGGAGCTCTGCTGAGTCGCCGGAGGCCACCTTCATCGATGCGAGAGCTGCCTCGCACAGCTCCACCTACTCCTCCAGTGAGTGGCACCAGGCCAGGAGCTCCCGAGCCCGCTCCTCCGCCACCGTTCGCCGCCAGTCAGCTTCCCGAGCCTCCTTAGTGGCCCAAGATCGGGCCTCCCGAGAGGCCACCAGTGACGCCTTGGCCTCTGTGTCGTCAAGATCGCGCTGACGGCGCGCAAGGGCGATGGTGCCCTCCAGCTCGCGCCTCTCTGCAGCCAGGCGTAGGCCCTCGGCCTCAAGGCGCACGTCTTCATCGGCAAGCTCCTCTCCAAGCAGGCTTACCGCGTCAGCTGCCCTTCGAAGGAATCCTTGGCGGCGCGACGCTCCCGAGCACGCTCGAGCACGTCCTCCACACCATCATCTGCCCCAAGCAAGCGCCGGGGGCCGCGAGCCAGCACTCCCCCTCCGGGCTGGGGGCTGGCACCCTCGCGACGATCGGGCACACCGCGTCAGAAGCCCGGCTAGGGGCCAGCCTGTCCCCAGGTGAAGAGCGCAGAAAGCGCCTCAGCCAATCGCAGTCCACGACCAGGCGAGAAGCCCACGGCAGGCTGGCTATGCCACGAGAAGCCCCGCGAAGGATCGCGAGGTGTGTGGGGCCACGATATGCGTCGGGACGGTTCGCCTCGTCAGTCGCCCTCACCACAAGGGCTCCACTGCTTGGAGCGCTTGAGGACGGTGGAGGGGCGAAGCCAAGAGGGACGGCTCCTCAGCCGTCTCCGCAAGATCGGCTGGAAGGGGCCTGCGGAGCAAGAGTCAGTAAGAGCAACAGAAGGATCAGGAGCTGGGAAAGGAGAATGCTTACTCATCAGTGGCGAAGTACTTCCTACGCTTTAGCAGGCGACAAGGGTAATCATCGCCAGGGCCTCCCTTCTCTTCCGGAGGGCCTGAAAGTCCACGCGGAAGCGGCCTAAGAGTCAGGCGCGGGGATCAACCTGCGACGAAGATGGAGCGTCAAGGCGATCTGCGTCAGGGGCGCCTGCCTGGCGTGCGCCGCCAATCGCCTCGCCAAGAGAAGCTGCCGGAGCCTCGGTTGCCTCGGTTGAAGGCGCAGAGGGCAGCTGCTTGTCACCCTCAGCCTCGGCGGCACGGGCCCCGATAACTGCTTCCTCACGAGCCTCGCCCGGTGCTGTCACCCCGCCGGGAGCCCCCTCGGCCTCTGGTGCCTTGTGCCTTCCTACTCTGCCACTTGAGGAAGAGTCGCCTGGGCCGACCGGAAGGGCAGTCACCACCACTGGGTTCTCACGAGGCCCCTGAAGGCCGGCGGGGCGCGGCCCCCACTCATCGAAGATAGGCATCTGCCTCACAAAATCGCCCCCGCTCTGGCAGAGGTACATCAAGGCCCCTCCCTGCTGGATACTGCCAGGGTTGGGGTCCCCTGTCAGGATCAAGAGCGCCGTCCTCAGCACTTCAGGCGTCAGGTCCTCTTCCTGGAGCCTCATACGATCATCGCGCCCGCTGAAGGCCCACATCCGGCGGGAGTGGCGCTGGAGAGGAGCGATGCGGCGTAGCAGGAACTCCTTCACCACCTTGGGTGCCGTCGCGCCAAGCGACCTCAAGAACGTGAAGCGGTGCCAGACGAAGACGAGCCGGGGGCTCTCAAGCGTCTCCTGGCCCCAGCAGAATTGGGGACAACAGGCGAAGTTGGCTCCAACAGCAGGGGGCTAGGCACCCCAGCATCCACATGCAGCCACCGCTCACGAAACTCAGCCGCGGGCGGAGGAAGCTTGAAGTCAATCCCAGAGGCCGCCGTCTCAGGCGCGGCAACAAAGCTCACACACGCCCAGCATTGGGTAGGGCCAACAAGGCGCAGCGAGAAGAAGTGGCGCAACAAGGCAACTGAAGGAAGGATGCCCATCATAGCCTCGCAAACAAAGGCGAAGACTGAAAGGAGACTGATGGATTCAGGACCCAGGTGCATCATGTGGATCTGATAATGGGAGAGCACGGCATTGAAGAAATCAGAAAAGGGAGGAACCAGGCCCCCCCCACAGGGCGTCGGCAAAATACGGGACCTTGGTGGCTATCCTGCCGATGGAGAAGTGGGATGCGGGCCAGGCCGTCATCCTCCCGCATTCATTGAAGATGGTGGCCAGAACCAAGCTGACCTTGCCCAAGCCCTCGGCGTGGGCCGCCAACGGCGGCGGGCAAGGCGGAGACACGGGTTTCTCCCCTCTTCCCTGCTTCGTCGGAGCCATGGCGATGGGAAGGGGGGGAGGTTCAAGATTGAGTTGAAAACAGAAACCAGAGTTCGAGCGGAGGAAGGACAGAGGGCGCTCGAGCAACCAAACAGGGGAACGGCTGTGTACGACTACGGGTCCGCCTAGCATGGCGCAAAATAAGGAGGGCGTGGGGGAACAGTGCCGCCCACGTCCAATCAACCGCCACGCGGCGCCCAAGGCCGCAGGCTGTTAGGGCCCGCGGCGCTTTGCTCTTGCCCTTCCGCCTCCCAGCACGGCCAAGTCCGGGCGCGCCTTGAGCCCGGGGGCTACTGTCAGTGTTCTGGGAACGGGGTTCCCCAGACTTGCCTGCCTGCGGCCTGCGACGTGGCTCAAAGGGGGGCCCAGCGCGGCCCATCTTCACCAACACAAACCCTAGACCCTCGCGAGGGGCCAAGCCTCGCGGGGCGGACGACACGGAGCTTCCTCAAGCGCGACTTCGTCAGGCTGGCTCACGAGGAGGCGGAGAGATCAAGGCGGGGTACCTCATGAGGTGCCCGTGACGCAAAGGGGGCAAGCGCAGCCGCGGAGTACCGAGGCATCAGGCAAAGGTTGCCGTTTCAGTGCAACGAGACCAAGACCAGGAGGACTACGAGACGGAGGTCACCGTGGAGCCCAAGACGGTGTCATCACCAGAGCTTTGCGCATGCGAAGACTACTTTTGTCAGGATAGCTGATACTAGCTGTCCCCCTTCAAATTAGCCCGCCATTCTTGGCTCCCTTCCCGCTCGATATTTAGGAAGAGGACCAGGGCCTCTATAAATAGGGCCAGCCACCCACAGAGCAAGGGGAGCTGGGCTGAGAGGGATCGAAGGATAGAGACGATCAGGTAGAGAAATAGAAAGGTGACTAAGCTCCTCCCAGCAGTTCATCGCCCCAGCCGAGAACACACCCTCACGAGGTTGTTCTTCCTTGTATTGTTCATCATCATCAGCCCAAGAGGCAATCCACCACACCACACACTGGAGTAGGGTATTACACCACAATGGTGGCCCAAACCAGTATAAACCCTGCGTCTCTTGTGTTGTTCTTTCCTTAGTTCAGATCCTAGCAAGGCGGAGGAGTGCAGGTAGGTAGGAGGCGAAATCTCCGCGCGCACCCCAGTGTTCGAACCTCAAGGGTCTGCCGGAACTCGAAATCCGACACTCTGTGTCGTCGCCGTTAGGCTTGATGGCTCCTGCTATCATCGGCAGCGATGCGGTCCAGGGTGAGACTTTTCTCCCCGCACAGATCTTCGTATTTGGCGGCTTTGCACTGCGGGCTAATTCTCTTGGCCATCTGGAGCAGATTGAAAGCTACGCCCCTGGCCATCAGGTCAGATTTGGAAGTTTGAACTACACGGCCGACATCCACGGAGACTTGATCTTCGACGGATTCGAGCCACAGCCGGGCGCGCCGCACTGTCTCAATGGGCGTGACCTAGCTCTGCCACCGGATGTTACTCCAGAGGCCGTGCCCACACCAGCTCCGACCCTTAGCATGGATCCAACTGCGCCAATCAAGGACGGGTGGCTAGACACCACCTCAGGGGCTGCAGTCTCGACGACGATTGAGCCAAACAGCAGCATAATCCTATGCGTAGCCCGTGACTCCAAGGTGCCGGACTCTCTTCCGGACCCCGAACCATCCGTGCCCCTGCCAATCGAATCCGAGTGGGAGCCGATCATGGAATTCACCGCCGCGGATATCTTTCAGCACTCGCCCTTCGGCGATATTCTGAATTCACTAAGGTCTCTCTCTTTGTCAAGAGAGCCCTGGCCGGATTATGGCCAACAAGACTGGGATGCGGACAACGAAGAAATTTGACGCCCACCCACCACCCACTTTGTAGCCACTGTCGATGATTTAACCGACATGATCGACTTCGACTCTGAAGACATCGACGGTATGGACGACGATGTAGGAGATGAACATGAACCAGCACCTATAGGGCACTGGAAAGCCACCTCGTCGTATGACATATACATGGTGGATACACCCAATGAAGGCGACGACGACGAGATAGCGGAGGATGACCCCTCCAAGAAGCAACCCAAGCGCCAACGACAGCGGCGCCGCTCTAAGTCCCGCCAAAGCAAAAGTGGTGATACTAGCGCAGGAGATAATAACACTCCGGATAGCGCCAAAAACAACGAAAACCCCCTCCAGCAAGAGTTATACCAGGAGGATGAAGGTGCCAGCTCTCCGGAGAAAGCGGCTGGCGGAGAGGAGGAGGATGACAATTACATGCCCCCTCCGAAGACGAGGCAAGCCTCGGCGACGATGAATTCGCCGTACTAGAGGATCCCGTCGAACTAGAGCGCTTCAAGCGCAGGCTTATGGCCACGGCAAATAGCCTGAAGAAAAAGCAGCAGCAGCTTCAAGCTGATCAAGATCTGCTAGCTGACAAATGGACTGAAGTCCTCGTAGCCAAGGAATATAAACTCAAGCGTCCCTCCAAGAGTTACCCAAGGCGCAGGTTACTACCCCGACTGGAGGAAGAAGCGTATGATACGGCTGACCAGCCACCTTGTGGTCGCGATAGAGAGGCATTCCTGCCGAAAGCTCAGCCTCCACCCCAACGCCATCCAATTAAAAAGGCATGGGGAGATACGCCAGACCTGCGAGACATATTGGAGGACAAAGCAAAGCACTCAAGATCGATCTACAAATCACGAGGGCCCACCACTCTATGAGACGGTAAACGTCACGCCGGATACAGCAAAAGCAAATCCAGCCGGGCCGAACACAGTGGGCAGGACCCATACGAGCTGCGTCGCGATATAGCCCAATACAGAGGCGCCACACACCCCTTATGCTTCATAGACGAAGTAATGGAACATCAATTCCCATAAGGTTTCAAACCTGTAAACATTGAATCATACGACGGCACAACAGATCCCGCGGTATGGATTGAGGACTTCCTCCTCCACATCCACATGGCCCGCGGTGATGACTTACATGCCGTCAAGTACCTCCCACTAAAACTCAAAGGACCAGCACGACATTGGCTTAGTAGCTTGCCAGCGGACTCCATTACCTGTTGGGAAGATCTGGAAGCCGCACTCCTCGACAACTTTCAGGGCACTTATGTGCGACCACCAGACGCTGATGACTTTAGCCACATAATTCAGCAGCTAGAAGAGTCGGCTAGGCAATTCTGGACTCAGTTCCTTACAAAGAAAAACCAAATCGTCGACTGTCTGGATGCGGAGGCCTTAGCAGCTTTCAAGCACAACATCCGAGATGAGTGGCTAGCCCGGCACCTTGGTCAGGAAAAGCCGAAATCTATGGCAGCCCTCACGATGCTCATGACCCGCTTTTGTGCGGGGGAAGACAGCTGGTTGGCTCACAGTCACAACATATCAAAGAACCATGGTACCTCAGATACCAAGGACGGCAACAGCAGGCCACGTCGCAACAAGCATAAGCGCCGCATTAACGGCGAAAGTACTGAGGATACGTCAGTCAACGCCGGATTCAAAGGCTCTAAACCCGGTCAGCGGAAAAATCCATTCAAACAAAGTACGCCGGGTCCGTCCAGCTTGGACTGTATACTCGATCGCTCGTGCCAAATACACGGCACCCCGGACAAGCCAGCCAATCACACCAATAGGGATTGTTGGGTGTTCAAGCAGACCGGCAAGTTAATCGCCGAAAACAAGGACAAGGGGCCACATAGCAATGACGAGGAAGAACCCCGGCAGCCGCACACTAGAGGACAGAAAAGGTTTCCCCCGCAAGTGCGGACGGTGAACATGATATACGCAACCCACATCCCCAAGAGGGAGCGGAAGCGTGTGCTCAGGGATGTATATGTGTTGGAGCCAGTCGCCCCAAAGTTCAACCCTTGGTCCTCCTGTCCGATCACCTTCGGTCGCAGGGACCACCCCACTAGTATCCATCACGGCGGATTCGCCGCACTAGTCCTAGACCCAATCATCGACGGATTTCACCTCACTCGAGTCCTTATGGATGGCGGCAGCAGCCTGAACCTACTTTATCAGGACATAGTGCGCAAAATGGGTATAGACCCCTCAAGGATCAAACCCACAAAAACGACCTTCAAAAGCGTCATTCCAAGCGTAGAGGACCATTGCACAGGCTCAATTACACTGGAAGTGGTCTTCGGATCCCCAGATAACTTCCGAAGCGAGGAGTTAATCTTCGACATAGTCCCGTTCCGCAGTGGTTATCATGCACTGCTCGAGCGAACCGCAGTTGCGAGATTCAATGCGGTACCGCATTATGCATACCTCAAGCTCAAGATGCCAGGACCTCGCGGGGTTTTACAGTCAATGGAAACACAGAGCACTCTCTTCGAACAAAGGAGCACACTGCGGCCCTCGCAGCAGAAGCGCAAAACAGCCTCTCAAGGCAATCCACCAGTCCGGCATTTCAAGACCCGGACACCCTCAAGCACGCTCGGAGCAATCGGCAAACAGACCGCCTAGCACGATCTGAGCTCGTGTAGCAATGCGTCCCCCACCCCAGTCCCAGCCAAACGGCAAAACTCGTGCCACGCATACATAATTACGCATTAAAAATACCATGGGCACAGGTGGGGAGGGGGGCACAACTGCGGCACACCCCAAGACGCGGCTTAAATCGCACTAGGGGCTTCCCGTTTAGTTATTTTTCTTTTTCTTTCAGGACTTCAATCTCTGGAAACATTGTCCGGCAGCTCTATTGCCGAACACATGATACAGCAACCAAGGAGGCCGCCGACTACGGAATTCCCAGGTGGATTACAGATTTCACATAATTCCTCAGCTCGCCCTTGGAAGGGACATAGTCCTACTCTTTTGCTCATTACACTATCTATATCACTCTGCTTTAATGCAATTTTTTAATATACAATGCATGACATTATGATTATCATGGCACTTTTGTTATATGTATACATATATATGTGTTCATTAATGACGCCTAGAAACCGTACCCTCTGGTATGGCCAATGCAGCAGGGGCTTACGTACCCACAATATGGTGTAAAAAGTCCGAACACTTTCACAAGTGCGGCACCCCGAACTTATAGTATTATATGCATCAGCTCCGAATCATGTCTTTGGTCAAATGTTGGGTTTGCCCGGCTCCTATGCTTTGGTACCTGACGCTCCGCTCTATCGGCTAAGGTAGCGCTAGGAGAACTACTGCGATTGTGCCCCGGTTCTGTCGGGCCGAGCACCCCAGTAGAGAAAGCTAAAACTGACTGTCATGATAAGGCGAGAGACTGGTCGCTGTTCGGCGAGGTTTTTCGAGTCCCTAAAGACTTATGCCGCTTAGGGCGAGGGGCCAGCTCCGTCCGGCTTACAGGCGTGTATCGCGCCCCGAATTCGGCCTTCCGAATACCAGGGGCTTCGCCGAAATTTAAAATTATAGAATCCTATGGCTAAGTAAGAGTGATAAAGCATTATTAGTCCGGTTGCCTTGTTCGTTGTGCTGACCACCTCCCTCGATGGACCCAAACATGGGAACAAGAGTGCTCAGGTTTATCCCGAACACCCCGGCACTCATGGCATGGGGGCAGAAGCCGAGGAATAGCCATCTCTCAGATTGGATAAACAGCCAAACAGAAGGTAATATTTTAAATTCACACAAGCATTGCATACCGCATATGAAACAAGTTTTCATTACACAGGATAAAAAATGAGCAAGTCTCATTCAAATATTACATTTTGTGAACACTCATCCGCGATAAGACGGGCGCCCGGCAGAACACCCTCGTAGTACATCTCGGGGTGGCGGTGCTCCTTGCCCTCCGGCGGCCCCTCCTTGATAAGCTTCACGGCGTCTAGCTTGACCCACTGCGTTTTCACATGAGCGAAGGCCCGGCGTGCACCTTCAATGCAGACGGATCGCTTGACGACCTCCAGCCATGGGCAGGCATCCACAAGCCGCCTCACCAGGCCGAATAAGCTGTTCGGAAGGGCGTCGCTAGGCCACAACCGGACTATGAAGCCCTTCATGGCCTGATCGGCCGCCTTGTGTAGCTCGGCCATCTGCTTCAGCTGGTCGCTCATTGGCACCAGATGTTCGGCCTCAGCATACTGAGAGCAGAACAACTTCTCCGTCAAGCTTCCGTCCTCGGCCTGGTAGAATAGTGCGGCATCGGGCACACTGCAGGGCAAATCTGCGAATGCTCCTGAAGAGCTCCGGATTCGGGTAAGTAATCGGTAATTCACCCTTGCATGCTTGCTTTGCATATAGAAAGCCTTACCCGCCGCTATCTTCTTCATCGCGTCGATCTCCTGAAGGGCCTTCTGGGCCTCGTCCTTGGCACTCTTCACGCTCTCACGGGCCGCGGCAAGCTCAAACTCTCTCATCTTCAAGTCAAGCTCCAACGCCTCGTGCTTCGTCATGAGAGCTTGGAGCTCTTGTTGCACCTCGCCCACTGGAGCCTCGTGCCTCTCTCGCTCGGTGCGCTCCTGGGCCATCTTTTCTTCGGCCTGGGAAAACGCTTGCTTCAGGGTCGCCACCTCGGTCGTGGCCCCTGGCAAACATACAATGATCCTGTCATTTAGCAATCGCGTCCTTTTTTCTCATCTACAGACGGGGTATTACTTGCCCTTGTTCTCCTCGAGCTGCCTCTTAGCAAGGCCAGGCTCTTTCTGGGACCCCTCAAGGGCCTCCTTCAGCAGGGCGACATCCATAGTTAGTGCAGCGGATGCCAGCAGCGAATCCTGCATATGCATATTGACATACTTATATTAGACTCCTGCGATATTATTTGATCCTCTGTTCGGCTTTTCTTTGTGAACACCGAACACAACATCAGGGGCTACTGTCTATGCGGTAACACTTCTACTACATTTTAAAATACTTACCTCTAAGCCTGTTGGAAGGCTAGTAGAGGCTTCAGTCAATCCGCTCTTCGCGGACTGAACCTTCTAGATCACCGCACTCATGATAGTGCGGTGCTCCTCCTTGATGGAAGCGCTGTGAAGTGCTTCCAACATAGTGTCCGGCGCCTCTGGGTGGACAAAGGTCACCGGCACTGGTGTCTCACCCTCCTTAGAAGGGGACCGCCTGCCCGAGCTCGAATCCGTTGGAGGGTCCGACGCGGTGTTCAGCTGAGCGCCGAACTCGGAGCTTCCGGGGACCCCGTCCCCTCGGCTCCCGGAGTCCGGAAGGTCGCCTTGAGGCGCCTCCAGGGCTGTCCCCCCGATCTGGTGCCTCTTGAGACAGCACCTCGGTGTCGTCGGCCGGATGAGGGGAGGTGGCCGTCGGGACTGGATCGCTATCCATGTCCGACGCGCCCAGGGAGCCGTCCGAGGATACCTCGATATTGGCTAGGGGCGGCCTGCACAATTGAGTTCGGCGTTAGGGAAAGCAATGTGACAAAGGAATCATATGGGTTACTTTGGTATCCGAATACTTACGATCTCCCCTGGGGCTTGCCTCTGGGCAACCACTCGTCTTCACTTTCATCGACGGCGGTGGAGCTGTCCGGAAGGAGCGTCCTTCCCTTCTTGGACCCTTCGGCCTCCCTAGTTGGGGCGGCCTTCCTTTTCTTGTCTCCCCCAGTCGGTGGGGGAGCCTCCTATTCCTCTTCCTCGTCTTCGGAGAAGAGTGCACCGCAGAGTCATCGGACGGTGAGTCCGACGACGCCTGGCGGCGGGAACTCTTTCGAGCTCCCTTGGCCTTCTTGGTCTTCTCCGGCACCTTATAAGGGGCCGGAGTCAGCATCTTCGTCAGAAGAGCATCTGCGGGGCCTTCGGGCAAGGGAGCCGGACAGTCGATCTGTCTGGCCATCTTCTGCTAGTCCTGTCAAAATTACTAGAGTTTAGATCCCGCATAGAGCCAATCTATATATATATATATAACAAATATCTTGTAATAGGTAAAACAACTTACCGCACTGGCGTGGCGCTTCGCGCTGAATCTGCGATCCTCAGTAATGGGGGAGGGACCGCGGCGCCCTTGAAAAGCACCCTCCAGGCATCTTCATGAGTCGTGTCGAAGAGCCTGTTCCGAGTTCGGTGCTGCACCGGATTGAACTCCCACAAGGTAAACTCCCGTTGTTGGCACGGGAGTATCCGGCGAACGAGCATAACCTGGACTATGTTAACAACCTTGAGCTTCTTATCCACGATGTTCTGAATACATGACTGGAGTCCAGTCAGCTCTTTTGAATTACCCCAGGACTGGCCCTTCTCTTTCCAGGAGGTGAGCCGCATGGGATGCCAGATCGGAACTCGAGGGCTGCTACCCATGCGGGGTCGCGCGGCTCGGTGATATAGAACCACCCTGATTTCCACCCCTTTATGGTGTCCATGAATGTGCCCTCGAGCCATGTGATGTTGGGCATCTTGCCCACCATGGCGCCTCCGCACTCCGCCTGGCGGCCGCTCACTACCTTTGGCTTGACATTGAAGGTCTTTAGCCATAAGCCGAAGTGGGGTTTGATGCGGAGGAAGGCCACGCACACGACGATAAACGCCGAGATGTTGAGGATGAAGTTTGGGGCTAGATCATGGAAATCCAGGCCGTAATAAAACATGAGCCCCCGGATGAAGGGATGGAGAGGAAATCCCAGTCCGCGGAGGAAATGAGTGAGGAATACCACCCTCTCATGGGGCTCAGGGGTGGGGATGAGCTGTCCCTCATCTGGGAGCCGGTGCGCGATGTCGCCGTGCAGGTATCCGGCTCTCCTTAGTTTCTCGACGTCTCCCTCTGTGATGGAGGAGACCATCTGCTTGCCTCCCGCTCCGGACATGGTTGGAGAAGGTTGAGGTGGAAGTGAGAGCTTGGGCGCTAGAGCTCGAGTATGCAGGAGCGGATGAGCAGAGGAGGAAGAAGGCGTGGATAGAAAGGTGAATCCTTATCCCTTTATATGGGTGGACAAAATTAAATGTCCCCACTTGCCTAGTAAAACTTGCTTATCCCCCAAGCGCCGCAATTGATGGTGCGGTTGGGTTACCCACACCCGTATTGATGAGAATCCCGTAATAGGGGGACACGATCTCTGCTTTGACAAGACGTGTCGAAAAACTGCCTCGCGTTACGTGTGGGGCTGGTTAAAAGAAATGGTTCGAATAATCACCGGGCCATGACGTAACGTCATGTTGCCAAAGCAAGCTAGCGGATTAGATCTACGAAAGCATTATTCTATCTATGGTGGAATGTGGAACTTATTTTGCAGGGTCGGACACTATCCTCGTATTCAAATTCTTCTGTGATGTATTTGGAGAAGGAACCTGAGGGAGTCCTGGATTAGGGGGCGTTCGGATAGCCGAACTATATCTTCAGCCGGACTCCTGGACTATGAAGATACAAGATTGAAGACTGTGTCCCGTGTCCGGAAGGGACTTTCCTTGGCGTGGAATGCAAGCTTGGCGATACGGATATTCAGATCTCCTACCATTGTAACCGACTCTATGTAACCCTAACCCTATCCGGTGTCTATATAAACCGGAGGGTTTTAGTCCGTAGGACAACATACACATGAACAATCATACCATAGGCTAGCTTCTAGGGTTTAGCCTCTCTGATCTCGTGGTAGATCTACTCTTGTACTACCCATATCATCAATATTAATCAAGCAGGACGTAGGGTTTTACCTCCATCGAGAGGGCCCGAACCTGGGTAAAACTTTGTGTCCCTTACCTCCTGTTACCATCCGGCCTAGACGCACAGTTCGGGACCCCCTACCCGAGATCCGCCGGTTTCGACACCGACATTGGTGCTTTCATTGAGAGTTCCTCTGTGTCGTCGCCATCAGGAAGGATGCCTCGCCCCGTCTTTAAAGACGGCACCGTTGCTAAGGGAGCTTTGGCTGTCGGCCAAACCCTCCGTCTAGGTGGTTTCCTTATGACCACCTGTTCGGCTTCTGCGCTGATGATGACCTCTCGAGCCATCGAAAACAATTTTCATGTCAGTTCGGAACTTGCCAAGCAGTTAGATCCAATGGAGCTTTCCTCCATAAACGAGCTCTTGGATCGCTTCGCCGCCCTGGGAGTCGCTACGGATTACGACCAGATTGGGCCTAAAACTGATCTGAGAGAGATTAACTCTCCCCAAGTCACCCATCACGTTGCCGTGGTAGAGGGACAGTGCGGCGACCCTTCGTCTATCTTAAGGACTCGCTACGTCCAGATTCCCGATCCCTCCAACCCGGATACCCGCGGAGGGGAGGATATCACTCAAGACCTGAACTTAGAGTCAGGCGACGGGCTGGATTCATTGGACAACACCCAGGGATCCAAATTTTGGAGTTCAGAAATTTCTCGGCCTTTGAGCCTCGGACGGGGTGAGGCTTCGGATTTAACTCCACCCACCCACCCCAACATAAGTGATCTATCCAAAATCAGGCAAGAGCCTGACGAAACAGTACATCATTACTGGGCTAGATTCCTCCTGGTTAAGAACAGGCTAAGGGACTGCCGCGAGGAAGACACAATCTTAATCTTCTGCAATAATTGCACGGATAAGGGAATACTCAACGCCATAAGTCGCCGTGATATCACACGCTTCGCTGACTTGGCGTCCATTGTACAAAAGTATTGTGCGATGGAAAGCGCCTGGAAAACCAAAATAAAATTTTGGGACAATCCGACCCTAAATACAAACCAAGTCCGAAATAAAAGGGTGCAGCATAACCAGACACCCAGGTCAAATACCAAAAAGCAAAAACCCTCTATAGGGCATGGAACCGTACTGGAAGGATGGCTTAACGGACCCTGTAAAATTCACATTACATAGGACGCCACACCAACTCACAGCCTTAGAGCATGTTGGATACTCCGACAGGTGGCCAAAATTGGCGAAAACCTCCTAATTCCGGAGGCCACAGAAAGCCATCCCAGAGACACCCATACGGTATTAACAGTATTCGAGACTTTCGCATCAAATAATATGCGGAAAAGGACACTCCGCAGCCTTGCTGAAGTCTACCAAGTAGCAACAATATACCCATGGAGTGACATGGCTATTACCTTTAACACCAGTGATGAACCTAAATTCCAAACAGCCCGAGCACCAGCCGCATTGGTCCTCAGCCCAATAGTGGACAGCTTTCGTCTTACCAAGGTACTCATGGACGGCGGCAGCAGATTGAACCTCATTTACGAGGAAACCCTTCAAAAAATGGAAATAGACTGGAACCGTATTGAGTGAAGCAGCACAACCTTTAGAGGAATAATCCCCAGTCGGGAAGCGCGCTGCACAGGAAAAATCACACTAGATGTGGTGTTTGGCACGCCGGATAATTACAGGTCCGAAGAGATCACGTTCCATGTGGCTCCGTTCAGCAGCGGTTATCACGCTCTGCTAGGGCGGGAAGTGTTTACAATCTTCCAAGCAATACCCCATTACGGGTAAATGAAGCTCAAAATGCCCGGGCCTAATGGGATCATCACTCTTGCTAGTGATCCGGACATAGCACTCCGCACCGAAAACAAGACAGCCGCACTGGCCCTCGAGGCACTATCCGAAGCCCTAGAGGCTGAGGAACTGACTGCACTGCGCTCTACGGTGAATAGGGACGATGTGGTACTCGACAAAAGATCCAAGTCCACCTCCTTTAAACCGGCGGACGAAATAGTCAAATTCCAAGTCCATCCAACGGACCCAAATAAAACAGCTTCCATCGGGGCACAGTTAAACCCTGGTGTAGACGCCGCACTGTGAGAGTTCCTACGAGAAAACTGGGACATTTTCGCCTGGCACCCTTCAGACATGCCAGGAATCCCACGCAGGCTGGCCGAGCACAGCTTAAATATCCAAACAGGATTCAAACCTGTCAAACAGGCTCTTCGGCGTTTTTCCGAACCTAAGAGACAGGCTATGGGAAAGGAGCTAGCAAAGCTATTGGAGGCCGGATTCATCAGATCCTGGCTAGCAAACCTGGTGATGGTACCAAAGAAGGACAAATCCTGGCGCATGTGCGTTGATTTTAAAGACCTTAACAAGGCTTGCCCAAAGGATCCCTTCCCCCTCCCCCGCATCGATCAAATTATCGACGCTATCGTGGGACACGATTCATTGTGTTTCCTCGATGCATATTCCGGCTACCATCAAATCAAGATGGCAGAATCTGACCAATCCGCAACGGCATTTATCACACCATAAGGCCCATTCTGCTTCAACACAATGCCCTTCAGGCTCAAAAACGCCGGCGCTACATATCAGCGCATGATTCAGACATGTCTGGCAAGCCAGATCGGCAAAATAGTGGAGGCATATGCAGATGATGTGGTCGTCAAAACAAGACATGTCGAATCTCTAGTAGACGACTTGAGGCTCACATTTGATAACCTCCGAACATATGACATCAAGCTCAACCCGGAAAAATGTGTTTTCGGCGTTCCAGCCGGAAAGCTCTTGGGCTTCATTGTATCCGGTAGAGGAATCGAAGCAAACCCGGCTAAGATCCGAGCTCTGTCGCAACTGGATATCCCAAAGGACCTCAAACAAATACAAAAGTTAACCGGATGCGTGGCGGCTCTAAGCCACTTTATCTCCCGCTTGGGAGAAAAGGCCCTACCCCTTTACCGCCTCCTTCGGCGCGCCGAACACTTCGAATGGACGGATGCAGCCACGGCCGGACTCGAGGAGATAAAATCCATACTTGCAACAAACCCAGTCCTGGCCGCGCCAAATATTGGCGAACCAATGCTATTATACATTGCAGCAACACATCAGGTTGTAAGCGCAGTGCTCGTCATCGAACGAGAAGCGGACGGACACAGATCCCCCCTTCAAAAGCCAGTCTATTATGTGTCCACTGTCCTCACTCCTTGCAAATCATGGTACCCGCATTATCAAAAGATCGCATACGCGGTATTCATGGCATCCCGGAAGCTACGACACTACTTTCAAGAGTGTTCAATAACAGTAGCCTCGGAAGTACCACTCAACGATATTATAAACAACCGTGACGCAACGGGCCGGATTGCAAAATGGGCCATTGAGCTCCTCCCGTTCGACATAACTTATAAGCCACGGCGAGCCATCAAGTTGCAAGTGTTGGCCGACTTCGTCGCAGAATGGACGGAGGCCGAACTCCCTAAAGAGTACGTCACATATTCAAATTGGATCATGCATTTCGACGGCTCCAAGATGTTGGCCGGACTGGGGGCTGGCGTCGTTTTGACGTCCCCCACAGGAGACACAGTTCAATACGTACTCCAGATTATGTACACGGACTCCAACAACGCAGCCGAATATGAGGCCCTTTTACATGGTCTCCGGATGGCAGTATCCATGGGCATTCAACGCCTAGAGGTGCGCAGGGACTCGAACCTCACTATATCCCAAATAAATGGAGACTTCGATGCCAAGGATCCAAAAATGGCAGCTTACCGCAACGCCGTCCTAAAAATGTCAGCTCGGTTCGAGGGGCTTGAATTTCACCATATAGCCCGGGAAAATAATTAGGCGGAAGATGTCCTGGCACGCATCGGCGCAAAACGTGATGTATTCCCCCCCCAACATCTTCCTGGAAAGGCTGTTCAAGCCATCCGTAGTATGGGAAGGGGAGCCGAGCAATAACACCCCGGACCCAACCGCACTGCCCGACACCGAACATTCTGACACAATCAGAGGCTCTGCCAATGAAATAACACCTTCAGCCCACGTAATAATGGCCGTCATCACCCCGTGGACAGAACCATTCCTCGCCTACCTCACTAGGCAGGAACTCCTCGAGGACCAAAATGAGGCACGTTGCATAGTGCAGCGATCCAAAGCCTACAGAGTCCATGAGGGAGAGCTTTATAAGAAAAGCACTACCGGAGTCCTTCAAAGGTGCATCTCCGAAGAGGAGGGGCGGAACCTCCTGGCTGAAATTCATGCCAGACTGGGCGGTCATCACGCTGCAGCTCTGTCCCACGTAAGCAAGGCCTTCCGTACATGCTTTTATTGGCCGACGGCCCAGGCAGACGCTCAGGACTTAGTCCAACAATGCACCGGTTGCTAGCTCTTTGCAAACCAAATCCATATGCCACCCACCGCCCTCCGAACCATCCCCATTACTTGGCCCTTCGCGGTCTGGGGGCTTGACATGGTTGGACCCCTTAAAGGCAGAACCCACAAGCAAAAATACTTACTGGTCATGGTGGATAAATTCACCAAATGGATAGAAGCCAAGCCTGTTAAGACGGCCGAATCCGGACCGGTGATAGACTTTATATCTGGGGTCGTACACCGTTACGGCGTTCCCCACAGCATCATCACTGATAACGGCACGAACTTCACGGCCGACGAGGTAAAACTCTGGTGCAAAAACATGGGCATCAAGCTCGACTATGCTTCCGTCTATCACCCACAAACTAACGGCCAGGTCGAACGTGCAAATGGTCTTATCATGAGCGGCATTAAACCCAGATTAGTGCGGTCCCTCAAGGAATCTAACATGCACTGGGTAGAGGAGCTAGACTCCGTACTCTGGGGGCTGCGGACCACACCGAATCGCACCACCAGATACACACCATTCTTTATGGTGTACGGCGCAGAGGCAGTGTTTCCCTGCGACATAATTCATGACTCACCTCGGGTGCGCATGTACGAAGAAAGAGAAGCCAAGCTCGAACGGCAGGACAGCTTAGACGCATTGGAGGAGGAGCGTGACGTGGCAAAAGCCCGTTCCGCATTCTATCAACAGCAGGCTCTAAGATAGCAAAGTAGAGAAGTACGGGCCAAAAATTACAACATTGGCGAATTAGTTCTACGACTACCAGACAAGAAAAAGGACAAACTCAAGCCCAAGTGGGAAGGTCCCTTCATAATTGACCAAGTCCTGACTGGTGGGGCGTACCGCCTGCGAGATGCATCGGATAACTGACTCGAGCCGAACCCATGGAACGCAGCCCGTCTCCGAAGATTCTATGCCTAGCGCCGGACTCTATGTTCGTCTCCTTCCTCTGTCCATTTTTTATATATTTTCTATCTTGCATTTCTCTTCTTCTTTTCTCTCTCTCTCTTATAGCCCTTAAAGGCTCATACAGTGACGCGCCATCCGCGCTCATTAAACCTGGGGGCTTCTTTAAACAGAAGCTTATTCATACGGGCTTCATGCCCAACACATGCGTCACACTTCCGCATGTACCTTTTATTCACCATTATATGCATCGATATGGCTTAAGTTTTGGCCAAGCTGGGTTGCCTGGCTCCTGTGCTTACCCCTACATTCCCGATTGTTCGGCTAGGTGGTAAAGGGAGCACCTCTGCGATTGTTACTGCCGGGTCAGCCGGACGTGTACCTCAGACTGGGTGAAGCCGAAAGCTAGCGTTCTTAAGGGAATATTCGGTCGGTGAACTAAAGATGATCATTTTTATTTTTTACGCCCCAGATGTTTTTCCTGCGTTTCTTTTCGCAGCATGGACATGCACCTTAGGGCATGCCTCCCAGGGAAAGGAACCCCTAACGGAACTAATCTCCCTGGAAGATGTTTCTTACTAACCATGTAATATAACATAACTAGTCGGGCACTTGTCTGTTCACGCACTAATCGCCCCTACGCCTGGTCTCCATGCATTCCCCGGTTCCTATATAACCGCATGGGAATTCGGACACACTCCGGACCGTCAGGTCCCGAGGCTGAAGCGAAAAGGTCGGCCACGACAAATGATCTACAATCCGGCTAGAAGGCATTATAAATGTCAACTAAATTACATAGTCATTTTGACTGATCGTATTCCTCTTCAATACCATCTAACAGGCTGTCTAATTTACAGTCCTGCTGGGAATACTTTGCGGCCAACTCTACTTGGCCGTATACTAAGCTTACAGGGATCTCCTTCCCATCGGGCCCTATAGGACCGACCTTGGCCATGTGGTTGGGGTCAGCCTTTGCGTACCGCGTCTTCACCATGGCCCAGCCCTCCCTAGCGCCTTGACGGTAGGCTGATATCTTCCATAATCAGAAGCGCCACCGTGCTGGTTTTAGCTTCTCCGCAAGCTCTCCAAGACCTTTGGGCATGGAGACGGATGGCCACAGGGCCTGGGCGACGCCTCGCATCGCCTGCCGAACTCGATCGAGCAGTTGCGAGAGCTCGGGAAGAAGGTCACCCGTAGAACCGGGCATCTCCTCTGCAGGACGGCCTGTCAGCACAACTACAGACATTGCTCTGTTAGTCGACTTCCCCGCCGAACTTTCTTTTAAAAGGTTCATTCAAGCACTTACTAAATATGCCGCGACGAAGCCGCTGATTGTCCTTCACGGAGTCTGATAGCTGGGCACGAACATCTTTCAGCTCGACGCCCAGCTTGGTGTTGGCATCTCGGAGATCGTTCTTCTCCCCCATCACCTTCAACAGCACCCTCTCACCTGCCTTTAGCTGGCGTAGGAGATGTTGCCTATCCGGATCCAATCCGGCGCCATCTGCAATTTCATTTGTCAGATTCGCACCAAAGCCGTGCTTCGCAAAAAACTTATCTTTCGAAGTGTATATTACCAGCGGGGGCCTCCTTAGGCTCCCCTGCCGCGGCTAGTGCGGCCTCAAGTTGGCTTTGCACTCTTCCAGCTCCTTGGACAGTAGGGAATTCTTTTCTGTAAGAACCTGCATAACAAATGATCCTTAAATCATTTATTTTAACTGTTTCAAGTCTCAGGGGCTACTGGTATATATATAATTACCAAAAATTTCTTACCCGTATGTCTTTTACATATTGCTCCGTGGCTCTGGTTAGACCATTTTGAGCGGCACGGAGGTACGCATCTCCCGACTTAAAGGCATCTAACGCCTCTTGGGAGAAACAAGCGTCGCGAAGAATTGTCCGGCGACGCCTGTGGTTCATGGCACTCTCCACCTTAGAGTTGGTGGCAGACAACCTATCCACATCCTCCATCGGAGGAGCGTCCTGTGCGTGCCTTGTGTTTAGCCCTGCTTCCGGGCCAGGCTTTGGAGCCTGGCTGGTGGAGGCGCGATTGGCGGTCTCTCCGAATATAGTTTGGCGAGGTCTCTTTGTCCTGAAGAGGGCACAAGTGTTAATATGCCCTGAAGGTACGACACCTGGGATAAGGGGGTGCGCCATACCTTTGCGCTGACGCCCCGGTCCGGACTGCACCTCTTTTCTGCCCACGGGGCCCTGCGGCCCCTCGTTGGCTTGTCACCGTAGGTTCGGCCTCCCGTTTCTGGGAGGCCGGGATTAGCCCTGGATAATCGGCCGTAGTGGCCACCAGGGCGTTGTCCTTGCTCAATTGATGTAACACTCCATCAATCAGATCCACCGAAAGCTCCGGATCCTCTTGCGAGTCCGGGTCGAGGGACCGTCCTGGGTCCTCGGGTTGGGGAGGAGGGCTGTTTATTTCTTTAACAGCCTGGCGCAGTTCCTACGTTGAAATCGCTAAGATTAAATATTTAACAATGGGGATATAAAACGGATGGGAAAGATGTGATCACTCACCCAGCTTGGAGGATTGTACATGAAAAATCCACCCTTTGGGTTAACGCGGAGAAAATCCTCCTCTTCTCCCTTGTACAAAGCGGACAAGGTCTTTATTAGAGACGCAGCCGAATCCGGCCCCTTACGGCCATAGCGGGTGGTGTCGTCCTCCCCATTGAAATCCCACATGGGGTGGCTTCTATACTGTAGCGGCTGCACCCCTCGCATGATGCATGCGGCCATGACCCTGATCATGTTTAGTCCGGAATGAGCTAACAATCTTATCCGGCCCATCAGGTAAACAACGTGCCTGTCACTTTCCCTCTGAGGGCTCCGTGGGCGCCAGCTTAGGCGCTTCTTTAAGGGAGCATTGTTGAATTCAGGGAGGCCGATCCGGACAGGATCCGGCAGCGGGACGTCTTCTATGTAAAACCATTCTGAGGGCCAGTCTTCGGACGCCTTCTTTGGGGTTCCGGACAGATAGCCGGTCCTGGCGATGCGCCATACTTCGGCTCCGCCCACTTGATACATAGACCCCTTCTTGGAACGGGGCACGAGGCAAAATAGCTCCCTCCATAGTCCGAAATGAGCTTCAACACCCAAGAACAGCTCGCAGAAGGTTACAAAGCCCACGATATGCAATACTGAGGCAGGCGTGAGATGATGTAGCTAGAGGCTGTAGAACTCCAGCAGCCCCGGAGAAATGGATGGATGGGAAATCCGAGCCCCCTTATTAAATAAGGGACGAGGCACACCCGCTCTCCTTTGGAGGGATTAGGGGCGCTCTCCGCTTGCCCTCTGCCATTATAGACGGCAAGACCGGCTCGAACCAGGATCATATAGGCCGGGGGGAGAAATCCCTTGGTCTGGAGCATCACTAACTCGCTAGGCGGGATGGAGCATCTTTCCCAATGTCCAGGCTTAGGGCTGGAAGGGCGGGAGGAGGAGTCACGACGGCTGGCCATGGTGGAATGGACCTTTGTCAAATGCGCTCTGATGAACACTCGCGAAGGGGGAAGGTGTGGTTTGGATCTAAATCCTCGTCTCTTTAAATAAGTCAACTTGTTTACGCGGCTAGGGGTGTGAATGTAAAAACACTCAGACCTTTCATATTCATTTGACACGTGGGGAGCGGCCATTATTGGGTGCAGAAGCCAAGGAGCGCAACATCTACAAGAAACCGGACTTTGTTCAACAGGTACATGGAATTTGGAGGAGAACCCGCCTTGCAATGCCGAAGACAACCTGCGCGCTGGACTCATCGTCATTGAAGCCTGGTTCGGGGACTACTGAGGGAGTCCTGGATTAGGGGGTGTTCGGATAGCCGAACTATATCTTCAGCCGGACTCCTGGACTATGAAGATACAAGATTGAAGACTTTGTCCCGTGCCTGGAAGGGACTTTCCTTGGCGTGGAAGGCAAGCTTGGTGATACGGATATTCAGATCTCCTACCATTGTAACCGACTCTGTCACATCCCTAGTCTGGTATGACTTAGACTAGCTAGCCATTTGTGCATCATATTTAAATTTCATTTAAATTTGAAATGAGGATTGGTGGAACCCTCAGAATCATTTTTGAAAATGACCCAAATAAAAATTTCTCCAAAAGGGTCCAAGAAAATGCTCATGTTGCTCTCTGAAAATATTGGACAGAGATAAAAATCAAAACAATATTTTTAGGAGCTCATGGATATTTATTTTGGCCATTTGGATTAATTCGATAAATATTTGCATTGGAAATATATTGCTATATATATATGAAATATGGTCCAAAAATTATGCCATTTATAAAGGAGCTCTGGAATAATATATCTAGCTCCTGCAAAAATTGGCATAAGGTATTAAATTGATTTAGTATTTTATTAATCAAAACTAATGTCAGAAAAAAAATAGAAAACAGAAATAAATAGGAATAACCTTACCTGGATCGACCTGCGGCCCAGCTCCTGTGCTGGCCCAGCACCGCGCAGCCCAGCAGCTGGCCCAGCCCACCTGGCCCCCCTCCTCTGTCGTCTTCCTCCCCGACAGCGGGACGGCGCGTGCCCGACGCGCGCGCACCGCCGCGCCGCGCCACCTCCTCCCTCCCTGCCTGCCTTCCTCTCCCCTTCTCGTCTGGATGCCCCGGACGACGCCACGCAGCCACCCCGACCCCCTCGCACTCCCCCTCGCCCTCGTCCTCTCCTCTGTCTCTCTCTCTCTCTCACGGCCGAACGCCACCGACGCCACCGCTCACCGTAGACGTAGCCACCGCGCCCCTCGAGAGCATCTGAGCAGTCCACGAGCTCCGCCACGTCGCCGGCTACCTCCTCGTCGAGCCACGCACCCCCGGACGGCCTCCATCACCGCCATCGCCATCGTCTTCCTCCTCGGGCTCCGCCGTCCGCCGCCGTCGATTCGCCGTCACCAGGTCTCCCCGACCCCGCTGTGCTGCTCTGCGTGATCCCCGTGAGCCTCTGCTTCGAACCCCTCTCCTCCCCCTCGCGATTACGCCGTCTAGGCCTCAGTTCCGCCATGGCCGAAGCTCGCCTCCGCTCGAGCTTGTCGCCGGCGTTGCTCCGGCGACCCTTTGGCCACGCCAGTGCACCTAGCACTCTCGCCGCACCTCGTAGTGCCCCGCTAGCGTTTTAGTTCGCGCGTTTGCACGCTGCAGCCGCGCCCCCGAACACAGCCGAACTCCGGCGGCCGCAAACGTGGTCGCCGACGTCGTTCTCGGCCACCCCAGCTCTGGCCGAGGGCACTGCTCGACGCGCCGCATCGCCAGCTCTTCGAAGAGCCTAAACACGCCTCGAACGGAGCCCTGTGGGTGATTTCCGCGGCGTTCCGCCGTCTCGGGCCTCGCCGGCGGCTAACGCCGGCGAGTTGACCGGGTTAGACCCCCTGTTGACCCAGATTTGACCCGTGTGGGTCAACGACAGGTGGGCCCGGCCCTGCTAAATTTTAGTTTAGGATTAGTTTAGCAACTAATTATCTCTGTTAACTAACTGTGACACTGACAGTGGGCCCCAGCGCCACTAACTCTTAATTAGGATTAAATTAACCCCTGTTTAACCCCCCTGTCACTGACGTGTGGACCCCACACGTCAGGTTTGACCCGGACCAGCTCAGTTGACCGCTGACGTCGTGCTGACATCATGCTGGCGCAATAATATGATTTCTGGATTTAAATTAAATCAGAAATTCCAGAAATTGTTTTAAACTTCAAAAATTCATAAAAATTCAACCGTAGCTCAGATTAAAATAATTTATATATGAAAAATTATCAGAAAAATGCAATCTTTCCATCTGTACTAGTTTCATGCATGACAAACCAACTTATACATGCTGAATATGAGGAAACACATTATGGCATATATAAGAGACTTAACTTAGAATGCATTTGAACCTTTGGTTCAAATGGACTTCAAACCAAATGATTACTAGTTGCATTAGCTCAAACAGCATCACATCTACATGCCATGTTCATGCATCATATTGTTGCATATGATTGTGTATTGATTGCCGGCACCGTTCCTTCCCGATAGGTCCTGCTCCGGAGACGTTCCAGAGTACCTGTCTGTGAAGCAGTGCCTCCCTTGTTGATTTACCAGGCAAGCAAACCCCCCTTGTTCATTTCGATAAAACCCTACTCTCTCGCTCCTGCTCTCAGTTATTGCATTAGGACAACACCGATTCATCTTCTACTTTGTGCTCCGGTAGTTGAACCCATTCCTCTGCATGACCTGTCATTGCCACAGTAAATAGTTGAAACCCACTAGCATGTGTAGGAGTTGATTGAAGCCACTGTTGTGTTCCTACCATGCTATGCCTGCTATTGCCTAGAGTTGTGTCAGGTCTGATTCATTGCGAATGAATTGGGGTGTCACGATATGTTCTGATGCTGAGAGTGAAGTGTGTGAACACGATTTGGTAAAGGTAGCGGTGAGAGGCCATGTAGGAGTACATGGTGGGTTGTCTCATTGGAACCGTCCTTAAGCACTGAGTTCTATGTATGTTGTCCAATGACTCGATTCTACCACACATTGGGTTCCGGTAACTCGACCCCTCTCGACTTATTAGCCAACTTGATCTCTGTCCAGGAGTCGCAACTAGTTTCTGGTGTTTGTAGGTAGTGCTATTTTTCTACCAAGTGGCACCCGGCAGGGTGGGCTTAGGACAGACTAGGCACACGTGGCACGGTGTACCAAGTGGCACCCGGATGGTGGGCTTGGGAACCCTGCTCACATCGTTTGG
The DNA here is from genome assembly GCF_018294505.1 of Triticum aestivum. Lineage (NCBI taxonomy): Eukaryota > Viridiplantae > Streptophyta > Magnoliopsida > Poales > Poaceae > Triticum > Triticum aestivum. The sequence goes on along the minus strand of NC_057806.1, from coordinate 440,544,908 downwards.
GGCCGTGAGTGACACCCCGGCCGGATCTCCGTGCGGATGGAACCCGAATAGGCGATAAACCTGGACTAGAGTCTTGTGTGGTTAGTCAGGTCGTGGCCGACACCCTCGCCAGGCTTCCGCTTGAAGGTTGCCGAGATACATGACGTGTACATGGCGGTAAGTGGCGAGAGCGTGTGTGAAGAAGTACACCCCTGCAGGGTTAACATGATCTATTCGAATAGCCGGGTCCGCGGTTATGGACTTCTTGGATGCTTACATGGTACATAGACAACTTGAAGTGGATACTCTAAAATGCTCAAGACATGTGTGAGTGCTATGGATGGCTTTCTCGTAGGGAGACGGGGATGAATCCATAATAGTGTATTGTGTGGTGATTAGTGGACTCGTGTACGTTGTTTCACCTCCAGAGTTTCTGGTAGTCATAGAACAGGATAGCCACAGAGTCAAAGCTGGCTTGCTGCAACTAAACCCCACATTACCCTCTTGATACAAATGCATGTATGATAGGATCTGATGTAAGTCTTGCTGAGTACCTTTGTACTCATGTTGCTTTATTTATGCTTTTGCAGCGGAGACTTCGGTCTTACTAGTGTTCTCGTGGACTTCGACTAGTAGCTAGTACCTCAGCTACGATCTTGATCGGATGTTGTAGATAGTCAGGCTCTTCAGCCTTTTTCATTTGTAGATGTCTGTACCCAGACATGTAATGCTTCCGCTTGTTGCTTGTATGCTCTGTATGATGGGTTTTGTGACCCCTGTTTGCAATAAATGCTATGATGGCTCTTCTGAGCCTTTATCTATATGATTGTTGAGTTATGCTGTGATGCCATGTTGTACAGCACATACTTGCATGTTATGCGTACGTGTAATGTGTATTGCTATGTGTGGGATCTGACTATCTAGTTGTTTATTCTTAGTAGCCTCTCTTACCGGGAAATGTCTCCTAGTGCTTCCACTGAGCCCTGGTAGCTTGCTACTGCTCCGGAACACTTAGGCAGGCCGGCATGTGTCCTTCTTCGATCCTGTGTCTGTCCCTTCGGGGAAATGTCACGCGATGAATACCGGAGTCCTGCTAGCCCGCTACAGCCCGGTTCACCGGAGTCCTGTTAGCCCAGTGCTACAGCCTGGATTCACTCGTTGATGACCGACACGTTCGATGCTGGGTCATGGATGCCTGTCCCTGTAAGTTAGTGCCACTTTGGGTTTATGACTAGCCATGTCAGCCCGGGCTCTTTATCATATGGATGCTAGCGACACCATCATATACGTGTGCCAAAATGCGCAAACGGTCCCGGGCAAAGGTAAGGCGACACCCGTGGGGATACCGTGCGTGAGGCCGCAAAGTGATATGAGGCGTTACATGCTAGATCGATGTGGCATTGAGTCGGGGTCCCGACAGCGCTGGTATCAGAGCCTGACTGCCTATAGGTTTACCAAGCCAAACTGGTCGAAGTTGAGTCTAGAAAATCTTTAGTTATGTAAGGGAATTGATTGTGGGTTGGAACGTAAGGCTCTTTTACTCCTTATACCTCATGACCTTCTGATCTGAGTCGTTCTATCTTTCCGACGGGGTTAAGGAACTAGGCTTTCTCTTCCGTCTATCAGGATCACGTGTTACTACTCCGTAGTCCCATAGGATTGGTTGATCAGAGTCATACCCCAGTTTTGAGTATTTCCGGTGTAGTCTGTTTAGTATGATCTCAGAACCTTGAGTAATGCTGATGAGTATGTTACCACCCCATTTTTAGTAGGATGTCTCATTCTGAGCATTTTACTGCCGTTATGCTGCCGGAATTTCCCTAGGAGTTCGAGTGATACTAATTCCTTGTCCTACATTCTACAGTCCATAGTTGTTGCTGATTCCGTCCTTGGTTCGTTCCTCAGGATGTCATCAGCTAAGCTAAGTTCCGTTGCTCGTAGCCAGAACCATGGAGATGGTAGGAATGAGGATCCTTCCGACCCGCCTTCGTTGACAGAGTTCATGTTAGAGATGGAGAGGAACAAGCGGGAGTCTAACCGTTTGTTGGCACGTATTGAGGAGAACACCGCACATCAGTCCAATAAGTCTGCGACCATTCATGACTTCATTCGTTTGCACCCACCTACCTTTCATCATTCCATCGAGCCACTCGATGCAGATGACTGGCTCCGTAGCATCACTCATAAGCTGCATTCCGCGAGCGTAGCTGAAGATGACAAGGTCACTTATGCCACATACCACCTGGAAGGTCCTGCTAGTCTTTGGTGGCAGAACTATGAGGCTTTGCTTCCAGCTGGCCGGATTCCTACCTGGAAGGATTTCACTGAGGCTTTTCGCGAGCATCACATTCCCCAGGCCCTCATTGATCGCAAGAGAGAAGAGTTCTGTAGTTTCACCCAGAATAAGATGGCTGTTGATGCTTACAGCCGAGAGTTTGAGAACCTCGCTCGCTATGCCACAGAAGAAGTGTCCACGGACGCCAAGAAGCAAGCTAGGTTCCGGAAGGGTCTCAATCCCAAGTTGCGTCGTGATCTCCACCTGCATCATTGCGATACATTCCAAGCTCTTGTGAACAAGGCCATTAATGCAGAGACAACTCAGCTCACTTACGAGGAGTCTCGTAAGCACACCCGTAATTTGGGATCTTCCTCTGGCTCTAGTTCCCAGAAGCGCCGGATTTGGGTTCCAAACTCCGCTTTTCCTTCCGGATATACATCGAGGCCATCCCCTGTGGTGCCTTTCCCAGCTCAGTCATATGTTCCACCCAGGCCTACTGGTGGACCGTTTGTCAGTGCGGGTCCCCGTCCAATCTCAGGGACTTGCTTCACATGCGGGAAGCCAGGACACTATGCACGTGATTGCTCTCAGACTAGTTATGCTCCACCCCAGCCCGAGAAGACTGTTGGCTGTATTAAGCCATCACGCAAGATGATCAGTGTCAAGTCAGCCCCCACTGAACGTGGACGTGTGCATCACGTCTCAGCTAAAGACGCTCATGATGATCCGGATGTCGTTCTTGGTACACTCCTTGTCAATTGTCACCCAGCATCAGTTCTTTTCGATACTGGAGCATCTCACTCCTTCATTTCTGAAAGCTATGCTCGTTTGCACGACATGTCATTTTGTGATATGCCAACTCCGCTTGAAATCCAAACCCCAGGGTCTAGATGGCAGACCACCAGAATCAGCCATGGTAATGAAATCCTTGTTGACAGACTTGTATTCCTTGCATCACTTGTAGCCCTCAAGTCCTCAGATATTAACATCATCTTGGGTATGGACTGGATGACAGCTCATCATGCCAAGATTGATTGTTACACCAGATCCGTTCAGCTTACACACCCATCTGGCAAGATAGTCACCGTCTCCACTAGAGTTGCAAAGCGTCAGCTCTATTCTCTTAATGCCAGCCCTCTTCCAGACCTTGAAGATATCCCGGTAGTCCGTGACTTTCCGGATGTCTTTCCAGAGGAACTGCCAGGCGTTCCACCTGACAGAGATGTAGAGTTCGTCATAGATCTTATCCCAGGAACAGCTCCAATCTCTAGGAGACCTTACAAGATGGCACCCTTAGAACTAGCTGAGCTTAAGAAACAACTCGATGAGTCCTTGCAAAAAGGTTTCATCCGTCCTAGTTCTTCTCCTTGGGCTTGCCCCGTCCTCTTTGTTAAGAAGAAGGATGGTACGGACCGGATGGTTGTATATTATCGTCCCGTTAATTTGGTCACGATAAAGAACAAGTATCCGCTCCCCAGGATCAACGACCTGTATGATTAGCTCGCTGGATCCTCAGTCTTCTCCAAGATGGATTTAAGGTTAGGATACCATCAAATCAAAATCAGAAACGGGGACATTCCCAAGACAGCTTTTGTCACTCGTTATGGCCAGTATGAGTACACCGTCATGTCCTTTGGCCTAACCAACGCCCCCAACCACTTTCTCCCGCCTGATGAACTCGATCTTCATGGAGTACTTAGATAAGTTCGTCGTGGTTTACCTCGATGACATTCTTATTTAGTCGAAGAACGAGGAAGAGCATGCCGAACATCTTAGACTTGTGCTAGAAAAACTCAGAGAGCACCGCCTTTATGCCAAGTTCTCCAAGTGTGAATTTTGGTTGCCAGAAGTGACCTACTTAGGCCACGTAATCTCTGGTAAGGGCATTGCTGTCAATCCCGAGAGAGTCAAGGCCGTTCTCGATTGGACTCCACCTGAAACAGTCAAACAAGTTAGGAGTTTCCTTGGTCTAGCCAGCTATTGTCACCGCTTTGTTGAAAACTTCTCCAAAGTAGCCAAACCCCTCACGGAACTTCTCAAGAAAGATAAAAAGTTTGAGTGGTCCCCACAGTGTGAGTACAGTTTTCAGGAGCTGAAAAGACGCCTGACTTCTGCTCCCATACTTGTGCCACCGGATTTCACTAAAGACTTTATTATCTACTGCGACGCCTCACGACAGGGACTAGGTTGCATTCTTATGCAGGATCGTCATGTGATTGCCTATGCATCTCGACAGTTGCATCCACATGAGGAGAATTATCCTACACATGATCTAGAGCTTGCAGCCGTAGTCTATGCACTCAAGACCTGGCGACATTACCTTCTTGGTAAACGTTGCGAGATCTACACCGATCACCAGAGTCTCAAGTATATCTTCACCCAACCGGATCTGAACCTTAGGCAAAGACGTTGGTTGGAGTTAATCACAGATTATGATCTAGGGATTACCTACACCCCAGGCAAAGCCAATGTCATGGCTGATGCTCTAAGCCGTAAATCCTATTGCAACAATCTCATGTTGCAGCAAGGCCAACCACTTCTCCATGAGGAATTCTGTAAGCTTAATCTTCACATTGCTCCTCACAGATTCCTTTCTACCTTGGTGGCGAAACCTACCCTTGTGGATCTTATCATAGAAGCCCAGAAGCATGATACGGGGATTACCCGGATCAAGAGAAACATTGCCAAGGGTATTGCTGGTAGTTTCTCTATAGATGATCGAGGTGTTGTTTTCTTTGGGAACTGTCAGGACCCCGACTCGATGTCACATCGATCTAGCAGCTAACACCTCATATCACTTTGCGGCCTCACGCACGGTATCCCCACGGGTGTCGTCTTACCTTTTCCCGGGACCGTTTGCGCCTTTTGGCTCACGTATATGATAGTGTCGCTAGCATCCATATGATAAAGAGCCCGGGCTGACATGACTAGTCGTAAACCCAAAGTGGCACAGACTTACAGGGACAGGCATCCATGACCCAGCTTCGAACGTGTCGGTCATCAGCAAGTGGGTCCGGGCTGTAGCACTGGGCTAGCAGGACTCCGGTAAACCGGGCTGTAGCGGGCTAACAGGACTCCGGTACTCAAAGCGTGACATTTCCCCGAAGGGACAGACACAGGAACGAAGAAGGACACATGCCGGCCAGCCTAAGTGTTCCAGAGCAGTAGCAAGCTACCATGGCTCAGCGGTAACACTAGGAGACATTTCCCGGTAAGAGAGGCTACTAAAGATAAACAACTAGATAGTCAGATCCCACACATACCAAGCATTTCAATCATACACACAATATGCTCGATATGTGCAAATACAACGAAGCATCACAACATGACTCTACGACACAAGTACTTTATTTAAGGCTCAGGGAGCCATACATAACATACACAAAGGTACGGGTCTCACGACCCCACATACAAGTCATACAGTCATACAAACCAGCAGCGGAAGTAACTTGTCTGAGTACAGACAACTAGTAAAATAAAAGAGGCTTGGAAAGCCTAGCTATACTACGTGGTCCTTCACAAGCTCAGGGTCACCACCTGGGTCTTTAGCCTACTCGTTGATGTCAACGTCTACATAGAACCCATCAGAAGGGGTTGCAGCGTCTTCTGTAAAAATGTAGATTATAGCAACATGAGTACAAAGGTACTCAGCAAGACTTACATCAGATCCTACATACATGCATAGTATCAAGAAGGGTTGGTGGAGTTATTGCAGCAAGCCAGCTTTGACTCTTGGCTAGACTATCCTACGATACTCCAACTTGAAATGGTTTTGCGCACACGAGTCCACTACTCACCACTTCAATACACTACCGAGGATCCACCTCCGTCTTCCTACGGAAGAGCCATCCTCGGCACTCACACTTATCTTGAGGCTTTTAGTAGTTTCCATTTACTTGTCTATGAACTGTATAGGCAACCAAGTAGTCCTTTACCGCGGACGCGGCTATTCGAATAGATCATGATAACCCTGCAGGGGTGTACTTCTTCATACATGTTTCCACCACTTAGCGTCTGCACACGACATGTGCTCGGCAGACTTCAAGCGAAAGCCGACGTGGGTGTAGACCACGACCTACCTAAACACTTAAGCCTCTAGTCCAGGTTTATCGCCTATTCAGGTTCCATCCGCAGGGAGTCCGGCCGAGGTTTCCCATACGGCCCCGAACGATGTGAACAGGGTTCCCGAGATACCTAACGGGTATTCGGTACACCCGGCCACGTACCTACCGCATCACAGCCCACCCCTACGGTCAGCGCTGTCCACGGCCTCCAGTAGGCTACAAACACCAGAAACTACTTGCAACTCCTGGACAGAGAGCTAGGGTGAATAAGAAGTCGAGCGGGGTCATATTTCAGGGCCCAATGCATGGTAGTAGCTGTATCTTAAATCACACATACAGATCTCAGTGCTTAAGGTCGGCTTCAATGAAACAACCCACCATGTACTCCTACATGGCCTCTCATCGATACCTTTACCAAATCGTGTTCACCACACCACTCTCATTACCGACATAATCATTTCACTCTAGCCCATCACCCAGATGAACCAGACCTGACACGACTCTAAGCATAGCAGGCATAGCAAGGTAGGAACAACACATACATATGGCTCAATCAACTCCTACACATGCTAGTGGGTTTCATCTAGTTACTGTGGCAATGACAGGTCATGCAGAGGAAATGGGTTCAACTACCGTAGCACACAGCAGTTTGAATCGCGTTGTCTTAATGCAGTAAAAGAGAGCAGGAGCGAGAACATGGGATTGTATCGATATGATCAAATGGTTGGTTGCTTGCCTGATGGTTCGATGCACGGATACGGTTCTTCGTTAGGGTAATCACGGTACTCCTCGGGGACAGAACCTGTCGCAAAGGACATCGATACACAAGCATCACCAAACAATGTGCAACAATATGATGCATGCATGAAACATGGCAATATGAGTGTGTTGGGCTAATGCAACTAAAACCAGAAGGGTTTGAACAAATTTGAATCAAGATTCAAATTTCAAATTCAAATATGGCCTTTTAAAGTGCTTTTCCTTGTTCTGCTTAAAACATCAATTTAACTTGTTTGATCATGCATGAAAATAGTACAGATGGATAGATTGGATTTTTCTGATCATTTTTCATATATAATTTGTCCAATTTGGAGTTACAGAATAAAAGTTATGAATTTTTGAAGTTTAAATAATATTCTGGAATTTCCTGATTTAATTTAAATCCAGAAAATCAATTACTGCGTCAGCCTGACGTCAGTGTGACGTCAGCAGGTCAACGGAACAGGTCTGGGTCAAACCTGACAGTGGGTCCCGCATGTCAGGGTGATTATTTTAATTAAAACTTAATTAAAACTAATCCTGTTTAATTAACAGGGCTGGGCCCCACCTGTCATTGACTCAGGGGAGTCAACCAGGGCCCACCCGTGGTCAAAGTCAAAGTCGGCTGCCGGCGTTTAGTCGCCGGCGAGCCCGACGCGGCGGCGGAAGTGGTTTTGGTCATTTCGGCCACCAAAGGGACCGCGGAGACCACCGGAGTGGAGCTGAGGGCAACCCGCAGCTCTTGGCGGAGCCCGTTGGGGTCGGGGTGGCCGGAGTCGACGGCGGCGAGCTCGGCTGCGGCCGCCGGGGTTCGGTCGTGCACGGGAACGGTGCTGGAGCTCGAAGTCGAGCAAAGCGAGGCGCTAGGGATGCTCTACGGGGTCTTGCGAACTCGTTGGACTCGCCGGGGTGACCAAATGGTCACCGGAGCTGCGTCGACGGCGAGCTCGGCGACGGCGGAGGTTCGGCCGTGGTGGGGAGGTGGCTACGGTGAGGGAACGAGGGGAAGGAGAGGGGGAAACGGTGGCGTAGCTCACCGCGGTTGCAGTGGGCGTCGAAGCGGGCTCGGGGACGCGCTGGAGACGGCGAATTCGACGGCGACGGTGGTCGGAGCCCGAAGAGGGGAACGGCGACGTGGCGGCGATGCAGGGCTTCCGGGGACCCGTGGAGCGGTGGGGAGGAAGAGGGAGTCGAGGCGGAGCTTCTGAGCTAGTCGGGGGAGCGAGGGGTGGCCGGAGACGGCTGCTATGGCGAACGGCGGCGACGGTGGTGTTCGGCCGTGTGAGAGAGAGAGCGAGGGAGAGGAGGGAGAGCCGGGGGAGAGTGAGAGAGAGCAGGGGGAGAGGCGTGGCGTCGTCCAGGGCATCGAGCGAGGAGGGGAGGGCAGGCAGGCAGGCGAGCAGGTGGCGTGGCGCGGTGGCGTGCGCGCGCGCCGGCCACACTCCCCTCCCTCTGTCGGGACGAAGACGACAGAGGAGGGAGGTGGGCTGGGCCGGCTGCTGGCTGGGCCAGCCAGCTGGCTGGGCCGCACAGTGGAGGAGCCCAGGTAAGCTCCTCCTTTTATTTTTTTCTGTTTTTTAATTTCTGACATTTGTTTTGATTTAAATAATATATTAAATCATTTATTTAACTTATGCCAATTTTTGCAGGAGCTATTTATATTATTCTAGAGCTCTTTTATAATTGGCATAATATTTGGGCATATATTAATATATATAATTAATATATTTCCAATGCAAATATTTATGCATTAATTCCAAATGCCCAAAATAAATGTCCATGAGCCACTAAAAATATTGGTTTGATTTTTATCTCTGTCCAATATTTTCAGAGAGCAACATGAGCATTTTCTTGGACCCTTTTGGAGAAATTTTTATTTGGGTCATTTTCAAATGATTCTGAGGGTTTCACAGATCCCCATTTCAAGTTTCTGATGAAGAGTAAACATGATGCAACACTCTAATGCATGACTAGCTAGGGTGTGACAACTCACCCCCACTCAAAAGAATCTCGTCCCGAGATTTGGGTTCCTCCGGGAAGAAGGCGGGATACTCGAGTCGAAGACGATCCTCCCTTTCCCAAGTTGCTTCATCCTCGGAATGGTGCGACCATTGAACCTTGAGAAACTTGATATTATGACGTCGCGTGGTACGTTCGGTTTGATCGAGGATACGAATGGGGTACTCTCGATATGTAAGATCATCTTGGAGATCAAGCGTTTCGTGGTCCACTTCACGGATAGGATCCGAGAAGCAACGCCTGAGTTGAGAAACGTGGAAGACATCGTGAACTCTGGAGAGGTGCGGAGGTAGTTCCAACTGGTAGGCAACTTCTCCTCGTTTGGCAAGAATGCGAAAAGGTCCAATGTAACGAGGAGCCAATTTGCCTTTGATACCGAAACGATGGGTTCCCTTCAGAGGGGTGACCCGAAGATAAGCCTTCTCGTCAACCTCGAAAGTCATAGCCTTATGTTTTCGGTCATATTGACTCTTTTGACGGGATTGGGCTGTTTTCAACTTTTCACGAACGATACGAACTTGTTCTTCTGCTTCCTGAATCATATCCGGGCCAAAGAATTGTCTTTCCCCGGTCTCTGACCAGTTAAGGGGTGTTCGACATCGTCGTCCATAGAGAACTTCAAAAGGGGCTTTACCCAAGCTAGATTGATAGCTGTTGTTGTAAGCGAATTCGGCAAATGGAAGGCACTTCTCCCAGTCCATTCCGAACGAGATAACAGAGGCTCGAAGCATGTCTTCTAGAATTTGGTTGACGCGTTCCACTTGACCACTCGACTGAGGGTGGAAAGCGGTGCTAAAGGAGAGACGAGTTCCCATAGCATTTTGGAAACTTTCCCAAAATCGAGAGGTGAAAAGACTTCCTCGATCCGAGTTAATTTCCAAAGGAACACCATGAAGGGACACTATTCGGGAGATGTATAAGTCTGCCAGCTGACTAGCGGTTATACTCTCACGAACAGGTAGGAAATGGGCTACTTTGGAAAGACGATCGACCACGACGAAAATAGCATTATTCCCTCTCTTGGTCCTGGGAAAACCGGTAATGAAATCCATACCAATTTTATCCCATTTCCATTCAGGAATAGCTAAGGGTTGAAGGGTGCCAGCAGGCCGTTGATGCTCTGCTTTTACACGACGACAGACGTCGCAATTTGCAATATACTGAGCAATTTCTCTCTTCATCCTAGTCCACCAGAACCTCTGGCGTAGGTCCTGATACATTTTAGTACTACCGGGATGAATAGTGAGAGGAGATTCATGAGCCTCCTTAAGGATCAACTGCCGTAGATGCTGGTTCTTGGGAACCACTAGACGGTTCTCAAAGTACACAACACCATGATCATTTGTGGAGAAACAACTAGCACCTCCGCTAGCAATGTTCTCTTTGATTTTAGATATTCCCTTATCTCGCTTTTGGGCAGCGATGATTTGATCCGTAAGAGTAGGTTTTGCTACCAAGGTGGAAAGAAAACCTTGAGGTACAATGTGAAGGTTAAGCTTCCGAAATTCATCATGGAGAAGCGGTTGACTTTGTTGTAACATCAGGTTGTTACAATAAGATTTACGACTTAGCGCATCAGCCATGACGTTGGCTTTCCCTGGGGTATAGGTTATTCCTAAGTCGAAGTCTGTGATCAATTCAACCCAACGTCTCTGCCTGAGATTCAAATCCGGTTGGGTGAAAATATACTTCAGACTTTGGTGATCAGTGAATATTTCGCAACGATTACCGAGGAGGTAATGTCGCCAGGTCTTAAGTGCATAGACTACGGCTGCAAGCTCTAGATCATGAGTAGGATAATTCTCCTCATGTGGGTGCAACTGCCGTGAAGCGTAAGCAATTACGTGTCGATCTTGCATGAGAATGCAACCTAGTCCTTGTCGCGAGGCGTCGCAGTAGATAACAAAGTCCTTGGAGAAGTCTGGCGGTACCAGTACGGGAGCAGAGGTCAGGCGTCTTTTCAGTTCCTGAAAGCTGTGCTCACATTGTGGAGTCCATTCGAACTTCTTATCTTTCTTGAGGAGTTCGGTTAGAGGTTTAGCAACCTTGGAGAAGTTCTCGACAAAGCGACGACAATAGCTCGCTAAGCCTAGAAAACTCCGAACTTGCTTGACCGATTCAGGTGGAGTCCAGTTAAGGACGGCTTGAACTCGCTCAGGGTTAACAGCAATACCTTTACCAGATATTACATGACCCAGATAGGTCACTTCTGACAACCAGAATTCACATTTAGAAAATTTGGCATAAAGGCGATGCTCTCGAAGTTTCTTCAACACTAGCCTTAAATGTTCGGCATGTTCTTCCTCGTTCTTGGAGTAGATGAGTATATCATCGAGATAAACTACGACGAATTTATCCAAATACTCCATGAAGATTGAGTTCATTAACCGAGAAAAGGTGGCTGGAGCGTTGGTTAAACCGAAGGACATGACGGTGTACTCGTATTGGCCATAACGAGTAACAAAGGCCGTTTTAGGAATGTCCCCGTTTCTGATTTTGATTTGATGGTAGCCCAACCTCAAATCCATCTTGGAGAAGACTGAGGATCCAGCGAGCTGATCATACAGGTCGTTGATCCTGGGAAGTGGATATTTGTTCTTGATTGTGACCAAATTGACAGGTCGGTAATCTACAACCATCCGGTCCGTACCATCCTTCTTCTTGACGAATAGGACGGGGCAAGCCCACGGAGATGAACTAGGTCGGATGAAACCCTTTTTCAAGGATTCATCGAGTTGTTTCTTAAGCTCGGCTAGTTCTAGGGGTGCCATCTTATAGGGTCTTCTAGCAATCGGAACGGTTCCTGGAATGAGGTCTATTACGAACTCAACATCCCTGTCAGGTGGAACACCTGGCAATTCCTCTGGAAAGACATCCGGGAAGTCACGGACTACCGGAACGTCCTCAAGGTCTGGCAAAGGGCTGGCGTTAAGAGAATATAATTGTCGCTTGGCTATTCGGGTCAAGACATTGACTATCTTCCCCGAAGGATGGGTGAGTTGAACAGTCCTAGAGAAGCAATCAATTTGGGCATGATGAGCTGACATCCAGTCCATACCCAGAATGATATTAATATCTGAAGATTTAAGGGCTATCAAAGACGCAAGGAAAACAAGTCTGTCGACTTGGATTTCATTTCCATAACTTACCCTAGAGGTCTGCCATCTAGACCCAGGGGTAGAGATTTCCATAGTGGATGGCATGTCACAGAATGCAACGTTATGCAAACGAGCATAACTTTCGGATATAAAAGAATGAGAGGCTCCTGTATCGAAAAGAACAGATGCCGGGTGTCAATTAACAAGAAGCGTACCGAGAACGACGTTAGGATCCTCTTGAGCTTCTTCGGCAGAGATACAGTTGACATGGCCACGTGAAGCGGTGACCGGCTTGGCGTGGAACACTTTTCCTGTCGGCTTGCCACGGCCAACAGCTTTAGCAGATTGATTGGGGTTGGTCTGGGGGCACTCACGCATATAGTGGCCAGATTCCCCACACTTGAAACAAGTCACGGAACTGGTACGTGGAGGAGCATTATTGGTTGGACCCCCATAGGACTTGGCTGGAGCAGACTGTTGTACAGGGCGAGGCGCCTGGAAAGATGGCCTCGGTGTGAACCTGGGTGGCAGGGCGGTGTTGGGTACCCACACGCGGCGCTTCTGAGGACCAGCACCGGATGAGGAACCCGTGTCACGTCCATGCTTGCGTGTTGCGTCATAGTCAGTCTGACCAGTTTCAGCACTGATGGCTTTGTTGACAAGTTTCGAAAAAGATGTGCACTCATGCAGACGGAGGTCGCGGCGAAGCTCAGGACTAAGGCCCTTACGGAACCTTGCTTGCTTCTTGGCGTCCGTAGAAACTTCCTCAGTTGCATATCGGGCGAGATTACCAAACTCCCTGCTATAGGCATCCACAGAAAGTCGGCCTTGGGTGAAACTGCAAAATTCTTCACGTTTACGGTCCATGAGACCCTCCGGAATGTGATGTTCACGGAAAGCCTCGCTGAACTCAGCCCAAGTTGTGACATGGCCCGCTGGGCGCATAGCTCCATAATTCTCCCACCATAGACTGGCGGGGCCTTCAAGATGATATGCAGCAAAGGTGACCTTGTCAGCCTCCGCTACCAGCGCGGAACGCAGTTTGTGAGAGATACTGCGAAGCCAGTCATCAGCGTCGAGAGGCTCGACGGAGTGGTGGAACGTGGGTGGATGCAATTTGATAAAATCACTGAGTGACACCACGTTAGCCCTCTGATGGTGTGCTGTATTCTGTTCAATACGCTCCAACAAACGGTTTGTCTCCCGCTTGTTTCTCTCAGCTTCCATCATAACCTCGGCTAGTGAAGGAGGATGAGGCAGATTTGCATTCCTGGCTTCACTGCCTTCGGCCTGCTCTTGGGAAGCAGGGTTAGCGCGCGTGTTGACCATCCTAGGTAAACAAGACAATGATTTAGTCAGGATGGTAAAATTCCGACATAGGATACATAATGTAAGGAATAACTCGGAATGCAAGATGATCATCCGTATGACATGGTAGATACAGAAACTGCTTCTTTATTCCATCGTCATACACACCATACAGGGTTTAGTACAAGACCAAACAAGTACTATTACGGTGAAAAGAGGATTACATCTCATCGGAGGCATTCCAAGCTCCTATACATTATTTTTCTACATCTCCGGAAGAGTACAAACTAGGTCATATCCCACGAGTCACGCGGGACGATAGACGACACAGCTAGTGCGAACTAGTGATACTACCACTAACTCAGACCGATCCGTAGTAGTCCTCGTAGAAGTCACCTCCATAGCCTGGAAGCTCAACATGATCATCCGGAAACAGACGGTCTCGCGGAGCTTGTGGACCATAGGGGCTAGGATGAGGCCTTGGACCAACAAACGGTGGCCTGCGGGGACCGCGAGGTGGGGTGATGCCTCCTACATCACGCCAAACCATCACGTCTGGCAGAGCAGATCTCACAGGATAGAGATCGCGCATATCTGAATATCCAGCTTGCACCGCCGGTGCGAACCGAGTCAAAGTGGCCCAGTGGTCAGCACGGGTATTGAAGAGCTCTAACCTTAAGGCCCGATTTTCACGGTCCTTATCCTCGAGCATCTCAGCAGTGGTGCGAGTCCGTGAATCCTCCTGAGTGGAGTCAGCATAGATAGCCTGGAGATACCCTTGTGCTCCCGGAAGTGATCCTGGCATATACCGGAAATCAGAGTCCCGAAATAACCAGATCTGACTCGCATAATGGTCATCATAGAGTAGGCGGCGTCCTGCACAGCCATCTCAATAGTAACCCCGAGTCCATAGGAGCAGTGAAGAGGCTCGGTGGATCCAGGATAAGATGGAAATATCCTGACAGTGCAGAGATACTGGCTTTGATTAAAATCTCGGAATTGCTCTTCGACCGTGTACTCAGGATACCAGCGGTATCCAGCCTCAGTCATTACCCTGACCAACTTAGCAGTATGGCCGGGTACATCTAGGCATCGAGTCAGGCGAACCACTTGATTGAGGTCGCGAGTGGCCATCTGAAAGCACAATCATAATGCAAAGGCATTAGAATTTCTAGCAAAATTTCGGCAGCATAACAGCTGTAAATGCTCAAAAAGGATATTGAGACATTTGACAAAGGATTTCGTACATACTCAACATCATCATATCAAAGTTCTGAAACCATTCTAACAACATAATGTGGTAGTAGAACTGAACTAGGCTTGTAACCATCAAACTTATAAGGTACTACTGATTAGTAACTCGTGATCCTGATAGAGAGAACAGATCCTAATTCCTTAACCCCCGGTGGAAGAATGGACTGACTCAGATCAGAAAGTCATAAGGTATAAGGAGTAAAAAGAGCCTTACGTTCCAACCCACAAACAATTCCCCTACATATAACTAAAGAATTTCTAGACTCAACATCGACCAGTTTGGCTTGGAGAACCTACAGGCAGTCCGGCTCTGATGCCAACGCTGTCAGGACCCCGACTCGATGTCACATCGATCTAGCTGGTAACACCTCATATCACTTTGCGGCCTCACGCACGGTATCCCCACGGGTGTCGTCTTACCTTTTCCCGGGACCGTTTGCGCCTTTTGGCTCACGTATATGATAGTGTCGCTAGCATCCATATGATAAAGAGCCCGGGCTGACATGACTAGTCGTAAACCCAAAGTGGCACAGACTTACAGGGACAGGCATCCATGACCCAGCTTCGAACGTGTCGGTCATCAGCAAGTGGGTCCGGGCTGTAGCACTGGGCTAGCAGGACTCCGGTAAACCGGGCTGTAGCGGGCTAACAGGACTCCGGTACTCAAAGCGTGACATTTCCCCGAAGGGACAGACACAGGAACGAAGAAGGACACATGCCGGCCAGCCTAAGTGTTCCAGAGCAGTAGCAAGCTACCATGGCTCAGCGGTAACACTAGGAGACATTTCCCGGTAAGAGAGGCTACTAAAGATAAACAACTAGATAGTCAGATCCCACACATACCAAGCATTTCAATCATACACACAATATGCTCGATATGTGCAAATACAACGAAGCATCACAACATGACTCTACGACACAAGTACTTTATTTAAGGCTCAGGGAGCCATACATAACATACACAAAGGTACGGGTCTCACGACCCCACATACAAGTCATACAGTCATACAAACCAGCAGCGGAAGTAACTTGTCTGAGTACAGACAACTAGTAAAATAAAAGAGGCTTGGAAAGCCTAGCTATACTACGTGGTCCTTCACAAGCTCAGGGTCACCACCTGGGTCTTTAGCCTACTCGTTGATGTCAACGTCTACATAGAACCCATCAGAAGGGGTTGCAGCGTCTTCTGTAAAAATGTAGATTATAGCAACATGAGTACAAAGGTACTCAGCAAGACTTACATCAGATCCTACATACATGCATAGTATCAAGAAGGGTTGGTGGAGTTATTGCAGCAAGCCAGCTTTGACTCTTGGCTAGGCTATCCTACGATACTCCAACTTGAAATGGTTTTGCGCACACGAGTCCACTACTCACCACTTCAATACACTACCGAGGATCCACCTCCGTCTTCCTACGGAAGAGCCATCCTCGGCACTCACACTTATCTTGAGGCTTTTAGTAGTTTCCATTTACTTGTCTATGAACTGTATAGGCAACCAAGTAGTCCTTTACCGCGGACGCGGCTATTCGAATAGATCATGATAACCCTGCAGGGGTGTACTTCTTCATACATGTTTCCACCACTTAGCGTCTGCACACGACATGTGCTCGGCAGACTTCAAGCGAAAGCCGACGTGGGTGTAGACCACGACCTACCTAAACACTTAAGCCTCTAGTCCAGGTTTATCGCCTATTCAGGTTCCATCCGCAGGGAGTCCGGCCGAGGTTTCCCATACGGCCCCGAACGATGTGAACAGGGTTCCCGAGATACCTAACGGGTATTCGGTACACCCGGCCACGTACCTACCGCATCACAGCCCACCCCTACGGTCAGCGCTGTCCACGGCCTCCAGTAGGCTACAAACACCAGAAACTACTTGCAACTCCTGGACAGAGAGCTAGGGTGAATAAGAAGTCGAGCGGGGTCATATTTCAGGGCCCAATGCATGGTAGTAGCTGTATCTTAAATCACACATACAGATCTCAGTGCTTAAGGTCGGCTTCAATGAAACAACCCACCATGTACTCCTACATGGCCTCTCATCGATACCTTTACCAAATCGTGTTCACCACACCACTCTCATTACCGACATAATCATTTCACTCTAGCCCATCACCCAGATGAACCAGACCTGACACGACTCTAAGCATAGCAGGCATAGCAAGGTAGGAACAACACATACATATGGCTCAATCAACTCCTACACATGCTAGTGGGTTTCATCTAGTTACTGTGGCAATGACAGGTCATGCAGAGGAAATGGGTTCAACTACCGTAGCACACAGCAGTTTGAATCGCGTTGTCTTAATGCAGTAAAAGAGAGCAGGAGCGAGAACATGGGATTGTATCGATATGATCAAATGGTTGGTTGCTTGCCTGATGGTTCGATGCACGGATACGGTTCTTCGTTAGGGTAATCACGGTACTCCTCGGGGACAGAACCTGTCGCAAAGGACATCGATACACAAGCATCACCAAACAATGTGCAACAATATGATGCATGCATGAAACATGGCAATATGAGTGTGTTGGGCTAATGCAACTAAAACCAGAGGGTTTGAACAAATTTGAATCAAGGATTCAAATTTCAAATTCAAATATGGCCTTTTAAAGTGCTTTTCCTTGTTCTGCTTAAAACATCAATTTAACTTGTTTGATCATGCATGAAAATAGTACAGATGGATAGATTGGATTTTTCTGATCATTTTTCATATATAATTTGTCCAATTTGGAGTTACAGAATAAAAGTTATGAATTTTTGAAGTTTAAATAATATTCTGGAATTTCCTGATTTAATTTAAATCCAGAAAATCAATTACTGCGTCAGCCTGACGTCAGTGTGACGTCAGCAGGTCAACGGAACAGGTCTGGGTCAAACCTGACAGTGGGTCCCGCATGTCAGGGTGATTATTTTAATTAAAACTTAATTAAAACTAATCCTGTTTAATTAACAGGGCTGGGCCCCACCTGTCATTGACTCAGGGGAGTCAACCAGGGCCCACCCGTGGTCAAAGTCAATGTCGGCTGCCGGCGTTTAGTCGCCGGCGAGCCCGACGCGGCGGCGGAAGTGGTTTTGGTCATTTCGGCCACCAAAGGGACCGCGGAGACCACCGGAGTGGAGCTGAGGGCAACCCGCAGCTCTTGGCGGAGCCCGTTGGGGTCGGGGTGGCCGGAGTCGACGGCGGCGAGCTCGGCTGCGGCCGCCGGGGTTCGGTCGTGCACGGGAACGGTGCTGGAGCTCGAAGTCGAGCAAAGCGAGGCGCTAGGGATGCTCTACGGGGTCTTGCGAACTCGTTGGACTCGCCGGGGTGACCAAATGGTCACCGGAGCTGCGTCGACGGCGAGCTCGGCGACGGCGGAGGTTCGGCCGTGGTGGGAAGGTGGCTACGGTGAGGGAACGAGGGGAAGGAGAGGGGGAAACGGTGGCGTAGCTCACCGCGGTTGCAGTGGGCGTCGAAGCGGGCTCGGGGACGCGCTGGAGACGGCGAATTCGACGGCGACGGTGGTCGGAGCCCGAAGAGGGGAACGGCGACGTGGCGGCGATGCAGGGCTTCCGGGGACCCGTGGAGCGGTGGGGAGGAAGAGGGAGTCGAGGCGGAGCTTCTGAGCTAGTCGGGGGAGCGAGGGGTGGCCGGAGATGGCTGCTATGGCGAACGGCGGCGACGGTGGTGTTCGGCCGTGTGAGAGAGAGAGCGAGGGAGAGGAGGGGAGAGCCGGGGGGGAGAGCAGGGGGGAGGGCGTGGCGTCGTCCAGGGACACCGAAGCGAGGAGGGGAGGGCAGGCAGGCAGGGAGAGAGGTGGCGTGGCGCGGTGGCCGTGCGCGCGCGCCGGCCACACTCCCCTCCCTCTGTCGGGGCGAAGACGACAGAGGAGGGAGGTGGGCTGGGCCGGCTGCTGGCTGGGCCGGCCAGCTGGCTGGGCTGCACAGGGAGGAGCCCAGGTAAGCTTCTCCCTTTTAGTTTTTTTTCTGTTTTCTAATTTCTGACATTTGTTTTGATTTAAATAATATATTAAATCATTTATTTAACTTATGCCAATTTTTGCAGGAGCTATATATATTATTCCAGAGCTCTTTTATAATTGGCATAATATTTGGGCATATATTAATATATATAATTAATATATTTCCAATGCAAATATTTATGCATTAATTCCAAATGCCCAAAATAAATGTCCATGATCCACTAAAAATATTGGTTTGATTTTTATCTCTGTCCAATATTTTCAGAGAGCAACATGAGCATTTTCTTGGACCCTTTTGGAGAAATTTTTATTTGGGTCATTTTCATAATGATTCTGAGGTTTCACAGATCCCCATTTCAAGTTTCTGATGAAGAGTAAACATGATGCAACACTCTAATGCATGACTAGCTAGGGTGTGACAGGAACCGCCTGGTGGTCCCCAAGAAGCAACATCTTCGACAATTGATTCTTAAGGAGGCGCATGAATCTCCTCTCACGATTCATCCCGGTAGTACTAAGATGTATCAGGACCTATGCCAGAGGTTCTGGTGGACTAGGATGAAGAGAGAAATCACTGAGTTCATTGCTAAATGTGACGTTTGTCGTCGCGTTAAGGCAGAGCATCAGAGACCTGCTGGCACCCTTCAGCCTTTAGCTATTCCTGAGTGGAAATGGGATAAAGTTGGTATGGACTTCATCACCGGCTTTCCCAGGACCAAGAAAGGGAATAACGCTATCTTCGTAGTCGTGGATCGTCTTTCCAAAGTGGCTCACTTCCTTCCTGTTCGAGAGAGTATCACTGCTAGTCAGCTTGCTGACTTATACATTTCTCGAATAGTGTCACTTCATGGTGTTCCACTAGAGATCAATTCAGACCGTGGCAGTCTTTTCACTTCTCATTTCTGGGAGAGTTTCCAAACTGCCATGGGAACCCATCTTTCCTTCAGTACCGCTTTCCACCCTCAGTCGAGTGGTCAGGTGGAACGGGTCAATCAAATTCTCGAAGACATGCTTAGAGCTTGCGTTATCTCATTCGGTATGGATTGGGAGAAATGTCTTCCTTTCGCCGAGTTTGCTTATAACAATAGCTATCAATCCAGCCTCAAGAAAGCTCCTTTTGAGGTTCTCTATATTCGAAGATGTCGAACACCTTTGAACTGGTCAGAAACCGGTGAAAGACAATTCTTTGGACCAGACATGATCCAGGAGGCAGAAGAGCAAGTTCGCATCATTCGTGAGAATTTGAAAACAGCCCAGTCTCATCAGAAAAGCCAGTATGATTGTCATCATAAGGATATGACTTATGAAATTGGCGACCAAGCTTACCTTCGGGTTACTCCTTTAAAGGGTACCCATCGTTTCGGTATCAAGGGCAAGTTGGCTCCTCGTTACATTGGTCCCTTTCGCATTCTCGCTAAACGAGGAGAGGTTGCCTACTAGTTGGAACTACCCCCACATCTTTCTCGAGTTCATGATGTCTTCCACGTCTCTCAACTCAGGCGTTGCTTCTCGGATCCTATCCGTGGAGTGGACCACGAAACGCTTGATCTCCAAGATAACCTCACATACCGAGAGTACCCGGTTCGCATTCTTGATCAAGCGGAGCGTGTTACCCGATGTCAGAACATCAAGTTTCTCAAAGTTCAGTGGTCTCATCATTCCGAGAGAGAAGCTACTTGGGAGCGAGAAGATCGTCTTCGACTGGAGTACCCCGCTTTCTTTCCGTCGACCCCTGAATCTCGGGACGAGATTTTTCAAGTGGGGGCGAGTTGTCACATCCCTAGTCTGGTATGACTTAGACTAGCTAGCCATTTGTGCATCATATTTAAATTTCATTTAAATTTGAAATGAGGATTGGTGGAACCCTCAGAATCATTTTTGAAAATGACCCAAATAAAAATTTCTCCAAAAGGGTCCAAGAAAATGCTCATGTTGCTCTCTGAAAATATTGGACAGAGATAAAAATCAAAACAATATTTTTAGGAGCTCATGGATATTTATTTTGGCCATTTGGATTAATTCGATAAATATTTGCATTGGAAATATATTGCTATATATATGAAATATGGTCCAAAAATTATGCCATTTATAAAGGAGCTCTGGAATAATATATCTAGCTCCTGCAAAAATTGGCATAAGGTATTAAATTGATTTAGTATTTTATTAATCAAAACTAATGTCAGAAAAAAAATAGAAAACAGAAATAAATAGGAATAACCTTACCTGGATCGACCTGCGGCCCAGCTCCTGTGCTGGCCCAGCACCGCCCAGCCCAGCAGCTGGCCCAGCCCACCTGGCCCCCCTCCTCTGTCGTCTTCCTCCCCGACAGGGGGACGGTGCGTGCCCGACGCGCGCGCACCGCCGCGCCGCGCCACCTCCTCCCTCCCTGCCTGCCTGCCTCTCCCCTTCTCGTCTGGATGCCCCGGACGACGCCACGCAGCCACCCCGACCCCCTCGCACTCCCCCTCGCCCTCGTCCTCTCCTCTGTCTCTCTCTCTCTCTCTCTCACGGCCGAACGCCACCGACGCCACCGCTCGCCGTAGACGTAGCCACCGCGCCCCTCGAGAGCATCTGAGCAGTCCACGAGCTCCGCCACGTCGCTGGCTACCTCCTCGTCGAGCCACGCACCCCCGGACGGCCTCCATCGCCGCCATCGCCATCGTCTTCCTCCTCGGGCTCCGCCGTCCGCCGCCATCGATTCACCGTCACCAGGTCTCCCAGACCGCACTGTGCTGCTCTGCGTGATCCCCGTGAGCCTCTGCTTCGAACCCCTCTCCTCCCCCTCGCGATTACACCGTCTAGGCCTCAGTTCTGCCATGGCCGAAGCTCGCCTCCGCTCGAGCTTGTCGCCGGCGTTGCTCCGGCGACCCTTTGGCCACGCCAGTGCACCTAGCACTCTCGCCGCACCTCGTAGTGCCCCGCTAGCGTTTTAGTTCGCGCGTTTGCACGCTGCAGCCGCGCCCCCGAACACAGCCGAACTCCGGCGGCCGCAAACGTGGTCGCCGACGTCGTTCTCGGCCACCCCAGCTCTGGCCGAGGGCACTGCTCGACACGCCGCATCGCCAGCTCTTCGAAGAGCCTAAACACGCCTCGAACAGAGCCCTGTGGGTGATTTCCGCGGCGTTCCGCCGTTTCGGGCCTCGCCGGCGGCTAAACGCCGGTGAGTTGACCGGGTTAGACCCCCTGTTGACCCAGATTTGACCCGTGTGGGTCAATGACAGGTGGGCCCGGCCCTGCTAAATGTTAGTTTAGGATTAGTTTAGCAACTAATTATCTCTGTTAACTAACTGTGACACTGACAGTGGGCCCCAGCGCCACTAACTCTTAATTAGGATTAAATTAACCCCTGTTTAACCCCCCTGTCACTGACGTGTGGACCCCACACGTCAGGTTTGACCCGGACCAGCTCAGTTGACCGCTGACGTCGTGCTGACGTCATGCTGGCGCAATAATATGATTTCTGGATTTAAATTAAATCAGAAATTCCAGAAATTGTTTTAAACTTCAAAAATTCATAACAATTCAACCGTAGCTCAGATTAAAATAATTTATATATGAAAAATTATCAGAAAAATGCAATCTTTCCATCTGTACTAGTTTCATGCATGACAAACCAACTTATACATGCTGAATATGAGGAAACACATTATGGCATATATAAGAGACTTAACTTAGAAATGCATTTGAACCTTTGGTTCAAATGGACTTCAAACCAAATGTTTACTAGTTGCATTAGCTCAAACAGCATCACATCTACATGCCATGTTCATGCATCATATTGTTGCATATGATTGTGTATTGATTGCCGGCACCGTTCCTTCTCGATAGGTCCTGCTCCGGAGACGTTCCAGAGTACCTGTCTGTGAAGCAGTGCCTCCCTTGTTGATTTACCAGGCAAGCAAACCCCCCTTGTTCATTTCGATAAAACCCTACTCTCTCGCTCCTGCTCTCAGTTATTGCATTAGGACAACAACGATTCATCTGCTACTTTGTGCTGCGGTAGTTGAACCCATTCCTCTGCATGACCTGTCATTGCCACAGTAAATAGTTGAAACCCACTAGCATGTGTAGGAGTTGATTGAAGCCATTGTTGTGTTCCTACCATGCTATGCCTGCTATTGCTTAGAGTTGTGTCAGGTCTGATTCATTGGGAATGAATTGGGGTGTCACGATATGTTCTGATGCTGAGAGTGAAGTGTGTGAACACGATTTGGTAAAGGTAGCGGTGAGAGGCCATGTAGGAGTACATGGTGGGTTGTCTCACTGGAACCGTCCTTAAGCACTGAGTTCTATGTATGTTGTCCAATGACTCGATACTACCACACATTGGGTTCCGGTAACTCGACCCCTCTCGACTTATTAGCCAACTTGATCTCTGTCCAGGAGTCGCAACTAGTTTCTGGTGTTTGTAGGTAGTGCTATTTTTCTACCAAGTGGCACCCGGCAGGGTGGGCTTAGGACAGACTAGGCACACGTGGCACGATGTACCAAGTGGCACCCGGATGGTGGGCTTGGGAACCCTGCTCACATCATTTGGGGCCGTGAGTGACACCCCGGCCGGATCTCCTTGCGGATGGAACCCGAATAGGCGATAAACCTGGACTAGAGTCTTGTGTGGTTAGTCAGGTCGTGGCCGACACCCTCGCCAGGCTTCCGCTTGAAGGTTGCCGAGATACATGACGTGTACATGGCGGTAAGTGGCGAGAGCGTGTGTGAAGAAGTACACCCCTGCAGGGTTAACATGATCTATTCGAATAGCCGGGTCCGCGGTTATGGACTTCTTGGATGCTTACATGGTACATAGACAACTTGAAGTGGATACTCTAAAATGCTCAAGACAAGTGTGAGTGCTATGGATGGCCTTCTCGTAGGGAGACGGGGATGAATCCATAGTAGTGTATTGTGTGGTGATTAGTGGACTCGTGTACGTTGTTTCACCTCCAGAGTTTCTGGTAGTCGTAGAACAGGATAGCCACAGAGTCAAAGCTGGCTTGCTGCAACTAAACCCCACATTACCCTCTTGATACAAATGCATGTATGATAGGATCTGATGTAAGTCTTGCTGAGTACCTTTGTACTCATGTTGCTTTATTTATGTTTTTGCAGCGGAGACTTCGGTCTTACTAGTGTTCTCGTGGACTTCGACTAGTAGCTAGTACCTCAGCTACGATCTTGATCGGATGTTGTAGATAGTCAGGCTCTTCAGCCTTTTTCATTTGTAGATGTCTGTACCCAGACATGTAATGCTTCCGCTTGTTGCTTGTATGCTCTGTATGATGGGTTTTGTGACCCCTGTTTGCAATAAATGCTATGATGGCTCTTCTGAGCCTTTATCTATATGATTGTTGAGTTATGCTGTGATGCCATGTTGTACAGCACATACTTGCATGTTATGCGTACGTGTAATGTGTATTGCTATGTGTGGGATCTGACTATCTAGTTGTTTATTCTTAGTAGCCTCTCTTACCGGGAAATGTCTCCTAGTGCTTCCACTGAGCCCTGGTAGCTTGCTACTGCTCCGGAACACTTAGGCAGGCCGGCATGTGTCCTTCTTCGATCCTGTGTCTGTCCCTTCGGGGAAATGTCACGCGATGAATACCGGAGTCCTGCTAGCCCGCTACAGCCCGGTTCACCGGAGTCCTGTTAGCCCAGTGCTACAGCCTGGATTCACTCGTTGATGACCGACACGTTCGATGCTGGGTCATGGATGCCTGTCCCTGTAAGTTAGTGCCACTTTGGGTTTACGACTAGCCATGTCAGCCCGGGCTCTTTATCATATGGATGCTAGCGACACCATCATATACGTGTGCCAAAATGCGCAAACGGTCCCGGGCAAAGGTAAGGCGACACCCGTGGGGATACCGTGCGTGAGGCCGCAAAGTGATATGAGGCGTTACATGCTAGATCGATGTGGCATTGAGTCGGGGTCCTGACAGACTCTATGTAACCCTAACCCTATCCGGTGTCTATATAAACCGGAGGGTTTTAGTCCGTAGGACAACATACACATCAACAATCATACCATAGGCTAGCTTCTAGGGTTTAGCCTCTCTGATCTCGTGGTAGATCTACTCTTGTACTACCCATATCATCAATATTAATCAAGCAGGACGTAGGGTTTTACCTCCATCAAGAGGGCCCGAACCTGGGTAAAACTTCGTGTCCCTTGCCTCCTGTTACCATCCGGCCTAGACGCACAGTTCGGGACCCCTACCCGAGATCCGCCGGTTTTGACACCGACAGAACCCGCCTTGCAATGCCGAAGACAACTGCACGCCGGACTCATCGTCATTGAAGCCTGGTTCAGGGGCTACTGAGGGAGTCCTGTACTAGGGGGTCTCCGGATAGCCGGACTATCTCCATTGGCCGGACTGTTAGACTATGAAGATACAAGATTGAAGACTTCGTCTTGTGTCCGGATGGGACTCTACTTGGCATGGAAGGCAAGCTAGGCAATACGTATATGGATATCTCCTCCTTTGTAACCGTCCTTGTGTAACCCTAACCCTCTCCGGTGTCTATATAAACCGAAGAGTTTTAGTCCATAGGACAACAAGCACAACATACAATCATACCGTAGGCTAGCTTCTAGGGTTTAGCCTCTCTGATCTCATGGTAGATCTACTGTTGTAACACCCATATCATCAATATTAATCAAGCAGGACGTAGGGTTTTACCTCCATCAAGAGGGCCCGAACCTGGGTAAAACTTCGTGTCCCTTGAATCCTGTTACCATCCGGCCTAGACGCACAGTTCAGGACCCCCTACCCGAGATCTGCCAGTTTTGACACCGACAGGGGGCGGCGCCCCCCTTTCCTTCTCTTTCTCTCCCTTTCTTTCCCCCTCCTAGTAGGAGTAGGAAAGGGAGGAATCCTACTCCTACTAGGAGGAGGATTCCTCCTCCTGGCACGCCAACAAGGTTCGGCCGGCCTCCCCCTGGCTCCTTTATATACAGGGGGCTCCTTTATATATAGGGAGGCCGGCCGGACCTTGTTGGCGTGCCAGGAGGAGGAATCCGCCTCCTAGTAGGAGTAGGATTCCTCCCTTTCCTACTCCTACTAGGAGGGGGAAAGAAAGGGAGAGAAAGAGAAGGAATGGGGGGCGCCGCCCCCTGTCGGTGTCAAAACCGGCGGATCTCGGGTAGGGGGTCCTGAACTGTGCGTCTAGGCCGGATGGTAATAGGGGGCAAGGGACACGAAGTTTTACCTAGGTTCGGGCCCTCTTGATGGAGGTAAAACCCTACGTCATGCTTGATTAATATTGATGATATGGGTGTTACAAGAGTACATCTACCACGAGATCGGAGAGGCTAAACCCTAGAAGCTAGCCTACGGTATGATTGTATGTTGTGATTGTTGTCCTACGGACTAAAACCCCTCGGTTCATATAGACAACGGAGAGGGTTAGGGTTACACAAGGTCGGTTACAAAGGAGGAGATATCCATATACGTATTGCCTAGCTTGCCTTCCACGCCAAGTAGAGTCCCATCCGGACACGAGACGAAGTCTTCAATCTTGTATCTTCATAGTCTATCAGTCCGGCCAATGGAGATAGTCCGGCCGTCCGGAGACCCCCTAATCCAGGACTCCCACAGTAGCCCCTGAACCAGGCTTCAATGACGATGAGTCTGGCGCGCAGTTGTCTTCAACATTGCAAGGCGGGTTCCTTCTCCGAATACATCATAGAAGAATTTGAATACGAGGATAGTGTCTGACCCTGCAAAATAAATTCCACATTCCACCGCAGAGAGAAGAACGTTTTTGCAGATCTAATTTGCTGGCTTGTTTTGGCAACATGACGTTACGTCATGGCCCGGTGATTATTCAAACTGTTTCTTTTAACAGCCCCGCACATAACGCGAGGCAGTTTTTCGACACGTCTTGTCCAAGCAGAGATCGTGTCCCCTTATTACGGGATTCTCATCAATACGGGCGTGGGTAACCCAACCGCGCCATCAATTGCGGTGCTTGGGGGATAAGCGAGTTTTACCAGGCAAGTGGGGACACTTAATTTTGTCCGCCCATATAAAGGGATAAGGATTCACCTTTCTATCCACGCCTTCTTCCTCCTCTGCTCATCCGCTCCCGCACACTCGAGCTCTAGCGCCCAAGCTCTCACTTCCATCTCAACCTTCTCCAACCATGTCCGGATCAGGAGGCAAGTGGATGGTCTCCTCCGTCACGGAGGGAGATGTCAAGAAACTAAGGAGAGCCGGATACCTGCCCGACGACATCGCGCACCGGCTCCCACATGAGGGACAGCTCATCCCCACCCCGAGCCCCATGAGAGGGTGGTATTCCTCACCCATTTCCTCCGCAGACTGGGATTCCCTCTCCATCCCTTTGTCTGGGGGCTCATGTTTTATTACGGCCTGGATTTCCACGATCTGGTGCCGAACTTCATCCTCAACATCTCGGCATTTATCGTCGTGTGCGAGGCCTTCCTCCGCGTCAAGCCCCACTTCGGCTTATGGCTGAAGACTTTCAATGTCAAGCCGAAGGTAGTGAGCGGCTGCCAGGCGGAGTGCGGAGGCGCCATGGTGGGCAAGATGCCCAAGATCACATGGCTCGAGGGCACCTTCATGGATACCATAAAGGGGTGGCAATCGGGGTGGTTCTATATCACCGAGCCGCGCGACCCCGCATGGGTAGCGGCCCCGAGTTCCGATCTGGTATCCCCATGCGGCTCACCTCCTGGAAAGAGAACGGCCTGTCCTGGGGTAATTCAAAAGAGCTGACCGGGCTCTAGTCATGTATTCAAAACATGGTGGACAAGAAGCTCAAGCTCGTCAACATAGTCCAGGTTATGCTCGTCCGCCGGATACTCCCGTGCCAACAACGGGAGTTCACTTTGTGGGAGTTCAACTTGGCGCAGCACCGAACTCTGAACAAGCTCTTCGACATGACTCATGAAGATGCCTGGAGGGTGCTGTTCAAGGGTGCCGCGGTCCCTCCCCCCATTACTGAGGATCGTGGATTCAGTATGAAGCGCAAGCCAGTGCAGTAAGCTGTTTTACCTTTTATAGGACTTGTTTTCTATATAGATTGACTCTATGCGGGATCTAAACTCCCGTGCCGTTAACAGGACTGGTAGAAGATGGCCGGACAAATCGACTATCCGGCACCCTTGCCCGAAGACTCTGCGGACGCCCTTCTGGCGAAGATGTTGACTCCGGCCCCTTATAAGGTGCCGGAGAAGACCAAGAAGGCCAAGGGAGCTCGAAAGAGTTCCCGACGCTAGGCGTCGTCGGACTCACCGTCCGATGACTCTGCGGCGCACTCTTCGCCCGAAGACAAGGAAGAGGAAGAAGAGGCTCCCCCACCGACTGGGGGAGACAAGAAAAGCAAGGCCGCCCCAACTGGGGAGGCTGGAGGGTCCAAGAAGAGAAGGACGCTCCTTCCGGATAGCTCCACCACCACCGACGAACGTGAAGACGAGTGGTTGCCCAGGGCCAAGCCCCAGGGGATATCGTAAGTATTCAGATACCAAAGTAACCCATAGGATTCCTTTGTCGCGTTGCTTTCCCTAACGCCGAACTCAATTGTGCAGGCCGCCCCGAGCCAATATCGAGGTATCCTCGGACGGCTCCCTGGGCTCGTCGGACATAGATAGCGATCCAGTCCCGACCGCCACCTCCCCTCATCCAGCCGACGATGCCGAGGTGCTGTCTCAAGAGGCACCGAATCGAGGGGGGACAGTCCCGGAGGCGCCTCAAGGCGACCTTCCGGACTCCGGGAGCCGAGGGGATGGGGTCCCCGAGAGCTCTGAGTTCGGCCCTCAGCCGAACACCGCGCCGGACCCTCCAACGGTTCCGAGCTCAGGCAGGCGGTCCCCTTCTAAGGGGGGTGAGACGCCTGTGCCGGTGACCTCTGTCCATCCAGAGGCCCCGGACACTATGTTGGAAGCGCTTCGCAGCGCTTCCATCAAGGAGGAGCACCGTACTATCATGAGTGTGGTGATCCAGAAGGTTCAGTCCGCCAAGAGCGGATTGACTGAAGCCTGTACTAGCCTTCTAACAGGCTTCGAGGTAAGTGTTTTAAAATGTAGTAGAAATATTACCGCATAGACAGTAGACCCTGATGCTTTGTTCGGTGTTCACAAAGAAAAGCCGAACAGAGGATCAAATAATATCGCAGGAGTCTAATATAAGTATGTCAATATGGATATGCAGGCTTCGCTGCTGGCGTCCGCCGCACTAATTGCGGAGGTCGCCGTACTGAAGGAGGCCCTCGAGGGGTCCCAGAAAGAGCTCAACCTTGCTAAGAGGCAGCTCGAGGAGAACAAGGGTAAGTAATACCCCGTCTGTAGATGAGAACAATGACACGATTGCTAAATGACAGGATTATTGTATGTTTGCCAGGGGTCACGACCGAGGTGGCGACCCTAAAGCAAGCGTTGTCCCAGGCTGAAGAAAAGGCGGCCCAGGAGCACACCGAGCGAGAGAGGCACGAGGCTTGGGTGGGCGAGGTGCAGCAAGAGCTCTAGGCTCTCGTGACAAAGCACGAGGCATTGGAGCTTGACTTGAAGACGAGAGAGTCTGAGCTTGCCACGACCCGTGAGAGCGCGAAGAGTGCCAGGGCCGAGGCCCAGAAGGCCCTTCAGGAGATCGACGCGATGAAGAATATAGCGGCGGGTAAGGCTTTCTATATGCAAAGCAGGCATGTAAATCTGAATTACCGATTACTTACCCGAATCCGGAGCTCTTCAGGAGCATTCGCAGGTTTGCCCCGCAGTGTGTCCGATGCCGCACTATTCTACCAGGCCGAGGACAGAAGCTCGACGGAGAAGCTATTCTCGTCTTAGTATGCTAAGGCCGAACATCCGGTGCCAATGAGCGACCAGCTGAGCAGATGGCCGAGCTACATAAGGCGGCCGATCAGGCCATGAAGGGCTTCATAGTCCGGTTGTGGCCTGGCGACGCCTTTCCGAATAGCTTCTTCGGCCTGGTGAGGCGGCTTGTGGATGCCTGCCCACGGCTGGAGGTCGTCAAGCGATCTATCTGCATTGAAGGTGCACGCCGGGCCTTCGCCCGTGTAAAAAACGTAGTGGGTCAAGCTAGACGCCGTGAAGCTGATCAAGGAGGGGCCGCCGGAGGGCAAGGAGCACCACCACCCTGAGATGTACTACGAGGGTGTTCTGCCGGGCGCCCATCTTATCGCGGATGAGTGTTCGCAAAATGTAATATTTGAATGAGACTTGCTCGTTTTGTCCTGAATGTATGGAAACTTGTATCGTATTCGCTATGAAACGCTTGTGTGAATTTAAAATATTACCTTCTGTTTAGCTGTTTATCCAATCTGAGAGATGGCTAGTCCTCGGCTTCTGCCCCCATGCCACGAGTGCCGGGGTGTTCAGGATAAACCTGAGCACTCTTGTTCCCATGTTTGGGTCCTTCGAGGGAAGTGCTCAGCATAACGAACAAGGCAACCGGACTAATAATGCTTTATCACTCTCACTTAGCCATAGAATTCTATAATTTTAAATTTCGGCGAAGCCCCTGGTATTCGGAAGGACGAATTCGGGGCGCGATACACGCCTGTAAGCCGAACAGAGCCAGCCCCTCGCCCTAAGCGGCATAATTCTTTAGGGACTCCAAAAACCTCGCCGAACAGCGACCAGTCTCTCGCCTTATCAAGACAGTCAGTTTTAGCTTTCTCTACTGAGGTGCTCTGCCCGGCAGAACCGGGGCACAATCACAGTAGTTCTCCTAGCGCTACCTTAGCCGATAGAGTGGAACGTAAGGTACCAAAACATATGAGCCGGGCAAACCCAACATTTGACCAAAGACATGATTTGGAGATGATGCATATAATGCTATAAGTTCAGGGTGCCACACTTGTGAAAGTGTTCGGACTTTTCACACCATATTGTGGGTACGTGAGCCCCTGGTGCATTGGCCGTACCAGAGTGTATGGTTGCTAGGCGTCATTAATGAACACATAGATATGTATATATATAACAAAAATGCGATAATAGTCGTAATGTCATGTATTGTATATTAAAAAATTGCATTAAAGCAGAGTGATACAGATAGTGCAATGAGTAAAAGAGTAGGACTATGTCCCTTCCAAGGGCGAGCTGAGGAATTATATGAAATCTGTAATCCACCTGGGAATTCTGTAGTTGTCTGCCTCCTTGCTGTATCATGTGTTCGGCAATAGAGCTGCCGGACAGTGTTTCCAGAGATTGAAGTCCTGAAAGAAAAAGAAAAATAACTAAACGGGAAGCCCTTGGTGCGGTTTAGGCCGTGTTTTGGGGCGTGACATAGTTGTGCCCCCTCCCCACCTATGCCCATGGTATTTTTAATGTGTAATTATGTACGCGCGGCACGAACAACGCCGTTGGGCTGGGATTGGGGTGGCCGCCGTATTGCTACGCGAGCTTAGATCGTGCCAGGCGGTCTGTTTGCCGATTGCCCCGAGCGCGCTTGAAGGTGTCCGGGCTTTGAAGTGCCGAACTGGTAGATTGCCTTGAGAGGCTACTTTGCGCTTCTGCCGTGAGGGCCGCGGTGTGCTCCTCTGTTAGGCGAGAGCGATCTGTGTTTTGATTGACCGTAATAACTCCGTGAGGTCCTGGCATCTTGAGCTTGAGGTATGCATAATATGGTACCGCATTGAATCTAGAAAATGTGGTTCGTCCGAGTAGCGCATGATAACCACTGCGGAACGGGACTATATCGAAGATTAACTCTTCGCTTTGGAAGTTATCCGGGGATCCGAAGACCACTTCCAGTGTAATTGAGCTTGTGCAGTGGGCCTCTACACCTGGAATGACGCCCTTAAAAGTTGTCTTTGTGGGTTTGATCCTTGAGGGGTCTATACCTATTTTGCGCACTGTGTCCTGATAAAGCAGGTTCAGGCTGCTGCCACCGTCCATAAGGACTCGAGTGAGGTGAAATTGAAACCTTCTGGGAATTGATGTTCCATTACTTCGTCTGTCAAGCATAAGGGGTGTGCGGCGCCTCTGTATTGGGCTATATCGCGACGCAACTCGAATGGGTCCTGCCCGCTGTGTTCAACCCGGCCGGATTTGCTTTTACTGTATCTAGCGTGACGTTTATCGTCTCGTAGATTGGTGCGCCCTCGTGATCCGTAGATCGATCTTGAATGCTTTGCTTTGTCCTACAAGATGTCTCGCAGGTCTGGCGTATCTCCCCATGCCTTTATATTTGAATGGCGTTGGGGTGGAGGCTAAGCTTTTGGCTGGAATACCTCTCTATCGCGGCCACGAGGTGGCCGATCAGCCGTTTCATATGCTTCTTCCTCCAGTCGGGGAAGTAACCTGCGCCTTGGATAACTCTTGGAGGGACACTCGAGTTTATATTGCTCGGCCGCGAGGACTTCAGTCCATTTGTCAGCTAGCAGATCTTGATCAGCTTGAAGCTGCTGCTACTTTTTCTTCAGGCTATTTGCCGTGGCCATAAGCCTGCGCTTGAAGTGCTCTTGTTCGATGGGATCCTATGGAACAGCGAATTCATCGTCGCCGAGGCTTGCCTCGTCTTCGGAGGGGGGCATGTAATTTTCATCCTCCTCCTCTCCGCCAGCCGCTCTCTCAGGAGAGCTGGCTCCTTCATCCTCCTGCTCTAAATCTTGCTGGAGGGGATTGTTGTTGTCTTCGGCGCTATTCGGAGTGTTATTATCTCCTGTGCCGGTATCACCACTTTTGCTCTGGCAGGACTTAGAGCGGCGCCGCTGACGTTGGCGCTTGGGTTGCTTCTTGGAAGGGCCATCCTCCGTTATCTCGTCGCCATTGCCTTCATTGGGTGTATCCACCATGTATATGTCATACGATGAGGTGGCTGTCTAGTGCTCTGTAGGTGTTGGTTCATGTTCGTCTCCTACATCGTCGTCCATACCATCGATGTCTTCGGAGTCGAAGTCAAGCATGTCGGTTAAATCATCGACAGTGGCTACAAAGTGGGTGGTGGGTGGGCGTCGAATTTCTTCGTCATCCGCATCCCAATCCTGTTGGCCATAATCCGGCAAGGCTCTCCTGACAAAGAGAGAGACCTTAGTGAATTCTGAATGTCGCCGAAGGGCGAGTGCTGAAAGATATCCGCAGCAGTGAATTCCATGATCAGCGCCCACTTGGATTCGATTGGCAGGGGCGCGGATGGTTCGGGGTCCGGAAGAGAGTCCGACACCTTGGAGTCACGGGTTGTGTAGAGGATTATGCTAGTGTTTGGCTCGATCACCGTCGAGACTGTAGCCCCTGAGGCGGTGTCTAGCCACCCGTCCTTGATTGGCGTCGTTGGCTCCGAGCTAAGGGTTGGAGCTGATGCGGGCGCGGCCTCTGGAGTACCGTCCGGTGGCAGAGCTAGGTCATACCCATCGCGACAGTGCGGCGCGCCCGACTGCGGCCCGAATCCGTCAAAGATCAAGTCCCCACGGATATTGGCCATGTAATTCAAACTTCCAAATCTGACCTGATGGCCAGGGGCGTAGCTTTCAATCTGCTCCAGAGGGCCAAGCGAATTAGCCCGCAGTGCAAAGCCGCCAAATACGAAGATCTGTCCGGGGAGAAAAGTCTCACCCTGGACCGCATCGCTATCGATGATAGTAGGAGCCATCAAGCCTAATGGCGACGACACAGAGGAACTCTCAATGAAAGCACCAATGTCGGTGTCAAAACCGGCGGATCTCGGGTAGGGGGTCCCGAACTGTGCGTCTAGGCCGGATGGTAACAGGAGGCAAGGGACACGAAGTTTTACCCAGGTTCGGGCCCTCTTGATGGAGGTAAAACCCTACGTCCTGCTTGATTAATATTGATGATACGGGTGTTACAAGAGTAGATCTACCATGAGATCAGAGAGGCTAAACCCTAGAAGCTAGCCTACGGTATGATTGTATGTTGTGGTTGTTGTCCTACGGACTAAAACCCCTCGGTTTATATAGACACCGGAGAGGGTTAGGGTTACACAAGGTCGGTTACAAAGGAGGAGATATCCATATACGTATTTCCTAGCTTGCCTTCCACGCCAAGTAGAGTCCCATCCGGACATGAGACGAAGTCTTCAATCTTGTATCTTCATAGTCTATCAGTCCGGCCAATGGAGATAGTCCGGCCGTCTGGAGACCCCCTAATCCAAGACTCCCACACCCCCTCTCCTAGTCCAATTTGTACAGAGGGGAGGGGGCGCGCTGCCTGCCCTAGTACGGCCCCTCTCTCTTTCCCTTATGGCTCAACAAGGCCCATTAGCCCCCGGGGGGTTCCGGTAACCCCTCCGGTACTCCGGAAAAAATCCCGATTTTACCCAGAACTCTTCCGATGTCCAAATGTAGGCTTCCAATATATTAATATTTATGTCTCGACCATTTCGAGACTCCTCATCATGTCCGTGATCATATCCGAGACTCCGAACTACCTTTGGTACATCAAAACATATAAACTCATAAAACCGATCATCACAGAACTTTAGGCGTGCGGACCCTACGGGTTCGAGAACTATGTAGACATGACCGAGACATGTCTCCAGTCAATAACCAATAGCGGAACCTGGATGCTCATATTGGTTCCTACATATTATACGAAGATCTTTATCGGTCAAACCGCATAACACTATACGTTGTTCTCTTTGTCATCAGTATGTTACTTGCCCGAGATTCGATCGTCAATATCCCAATACCTAGTTCATTCTCGTTATCGGCAAGTCCCTTTACTCGTTTCGTAATGCACTATCCTGCAACTAACTCATTAGTTGCATTGCTTACAAGGCTTATAGTGTGTGAATTACCGAGAGGGCCCAGAGATACCTCTCCGACAATCGGAGTGACCAATCCTAATCTTGATCTATGCCAACTCAACAAGTACCATCGGAGACACCTGTAGAGCACTGTCACATCCCTAGTTCTGGTATGACCTAGGCTAGCCTTCTTTGTGCATCTTGTTTAAATTCCATCTAAATTTGAATTGGGGATTTGTGAAACCCTCAGATTTCATTTCTGGAAATGACCCAGATAAAAAGTGCTTCAAAAAGGACCAAGAAAATGTTCATGTTGCTCTCTAAAAATATTGGTCAGAGGTAAAATTCAAACCAACATTTTCAGGAGCTCATAAGTATTTATTTTCGGCATTTGGAATTAATGCAATAATTATTTGCCTTGGATATATATATGTGATATATTTTATATATGTCCAAAAATTATGATTTTTGCTGAGGGGCTTTGGAATAACCCCTTAGGTCCCTGAAAAAATTGTCAGAAGAAAATAAAATGATTTAGTATTATTACTAAGTCAAAACAAATGTCAGAAAATAGAAAAGAAAAGAAAAATTGGAGAAAAAGCTTACCTGACCTTACCTAGCAGCCCAACTAACCAGCCCAGCCCACCAGGGGCATCTTAGTCTTCAACCTCTGCCTACTGGCAGAGGCAAGGCCGAGCACGGCGCGGCGACGCGCCACTCCGGCAGCTGCCTGCCTGGCTCCTTCTCGTCGCACTCAGACATCGCCACGCACCTCCTGGATCTTTTCCACTCTCTCCCGCTCACTCTCCTCCTCCCCAGCTATCACCCACGCGACCACTGCACGCAACCGGAGCCGCCGCTCGCCGTAGCCATGGCCACCGGCCACTCCACTCCCTGCCGATGAGTCCCCGAGCTCCGCATCGTCATCTTTTTCATCCACGCCGAGCCAAGAAACTGGAGAAGAACCACAACACTGTCCCCAACGTTTTCTTCAACCTCGGTACCCGGAGGTCCTCGCCGTCGATTCACCTCGTCCAGGCCTCCCCCGAGCTCGCGCTTGACACCATCGAGACCGCTGTGAGCTCTCCTCCGTTTCCCCTCCTTCCCTGTGCTCGATTTCGTGTCGTAGCCGTGCTACCCGTCGCAACCGCGAGCACCTCGCCGCCGGACATGTCGCCACCGTGGCCAGGGCCACCATAGCTAGCGCCCGAGCTTGCCACTATGCTCAGTGCAATGCCAGGAGGCCGTCGAGGCACTCCGCAGCCCCTGCCGTGCCCCGTGGCTCAATTCCGCCCGAACCCGCGCGCCGGCCGCCGCCTTGAGCTTCACTCCGGCGAGCTCCGGTCGTCCCCGCCTCTCGCACTTGCCCCAGAAGACGCGGACGAGCCCTGGCTCCTCGCCCGTGGTCTCCGCAGCCCATTGGGTCACAGGAGGACCAAATCCGAGGCCCTCCGCCGCGTCTGGCCTCGCCGGCGTCGAGTTGCCGGCGGGTTTGACCCCGCTGACCAGGGGTTTAACCTCCCCTGGCTCGCTGAAAAGTGGGCCAGGCCCCTACTAATTTTAGTTAAGTGTTAGTTAAACCTAATTAGCCTGCTGACACTGACAGTTTGCCCTGGCGCCTTAATCTTTTAGTTAAATCAGAAATAACCCCCTATTTAACCTGTGACACTAACGTGTGGACCCCACACGTCAGGTTTGACCTGGTCAGCCGCCTTTGACATGCTGTCACAATGGTGCTGTCATGTTGACGCAGTAATGGTTTTCTGGATTTAAAATAAATCAGGAAAATCCAGAAAATGTTATAAACTTCAAAAATTCATAGAAATTCAACCGCAGCTCAGATTGAAATAATTTATATATGAAAAATGATCAGAAAAATTCAATCTATCTATCTGTACCATTTTCATGCATGAAAAACCAACCTATACATGTTGTGTATATGAAAACACACTTATGGCATTTAAATGGATTTTAATTAGAGTTGCATTTGAACCTTTGGTTCAAATGGACCTCTTCCAAGTTAAATGTTAGTTGCATTAACTCAAACAACATCACATATTCATGCCATGTTCATGCATCATATTGTTGCATATGCTTGTGTATTGATTGCCCACACCGTTCCTTCTCGATAGGTCTTGCTCCGGAGACCGATCCAGAGTACCTGTCAGAGGAGCAGTGCC
The DNA here is from genome assembly GCF_018294505.1 of Triticum aestivum. Classification (NCBI taxonomy): domain Eukaryota; kingdom Viridiplantae; phylum Streptophyta; class Magnoliopsida; order Poales; family Poaceae; genus Triticum; species Triticum aestivum. The sequence goes on along the minus strand of NC_057806.1, from coordinate 440,508,319 downwards.
CCCTGTTGATCTACCAGGCAAGCAACCCCCCTTGTTCATTCCGATACAATCCTACTCTCTCGCTCCTGCTCTCATTTATTGCATTAGGACAATAACGATTCAACTGCTACTTTATGCTGCGGTAGTTGAACCCATTCCTCTGCATGACATGTCATTGCCACAGTAAATAGTTAAAACCCACTAGCATGTGTAGGAGTTGTTTCAGCCATGTTGTGTTCCTACCATGCCATGCTTGCTGTTGCTTAGAGTTGTGTCAGGTCTGGTTCATCGGGAATGAATTGGAGTGTTACGATATGTTCTGATGCTGAGAGTTAAGCGTGTGAACACGATTTGGTAAAGGTAGCGGTGGAAGGCCATGTAGGAGTACATGGTGGGTTGTCTCATTGGGACCGTCCTTAAGAACTGAGTTCTGTGTAAGTTGTCCAATGACTAGCTACTACCACACATTGGGCTCCGGGCGCTCCAAGCTCTCTCGACTTATTAGCCGCCCTTATCTCTGTCCAGGAGTTGCAAATAGTTTCTGGTGTTTGTAGGTAGTGCTATTTTTCTACCGAGTGGCACCCGGCAGGGTGGACTTGGGACAGACTAGGCGCACGTGGCCCGGTGTACCGAGTGGCACCCGGATGGTGGGCTCGGGAACCCTGTACACATCATTTGGGGCTGTGAGTGAAATCCCGGCCGGATCTCCTTGCGGATGGAACCCGAATAGGCGATAAACCTGGACTGGAGTCTTGTGTGGTTAGTCAGGTCGTGGCCGACACCCTCGCCGGGCTTCTGCTTGAAGGTTGCCGAGATACATGACGTGTACATGGTGATAAGTGGTGAGAGCATGTGTGAAGAAGTACACCCCTGTCGGGTTATCATGATCTATTCGAATAGCCGTGTCCTCGGTTATGGACTTGGATGCTTACGTGGTACATAGACAACTTAAAGTGGATACTCTAAAATGCTCAAGACAAGTGTGAGTGCTATGGATGGCCTTCTCGTAGAGAGACGGGGATGAATCCATAGTAGTGTATTGATGTGGTGGTTAGTGGACTCGTGTGCGCTGCCTCACCTCAAAGAAGTTTCTCGTTGTCGTAGAACAGGATAGCCACTGAGTCAAAGCTGGCTTGCTACAACTAAACCCCACATTACCTTCTTGATACAAATGCATGTATGATAGGATCTGATGTAAGTCTTGTTGAGTACCTTTGTACTCACGTTTGCTTTATTTATGTTTTGTAGGTGAGACATCTGTCTCACTAGTAGTACCACTTGGACTTCGACGAGTAGCTTGTTACCTCACCTATGATCTTGTACCCTTGCGAGGGACTTGTAGATAGTCAGGTTCTCGGCCTTTTTCTTTTGTAGTTGTCTGTACTCAGACATGTAATGCTTCCATTGCTTGTATGCTCTGAATGATGGGTCATGAGACCTCTGTTTGTATTAATGCTATGTGGCTCTTCTGGGCCTTTATCTATATGAGTTTGCGTTATGTTGTGATGCCATGTTGTATAGCACATACTAGCATGTTATGCGTACGTGTGACGTGTATTGCTATGTCTGGGATCCGACAACCTAGTTGTTTATCCTTGGTAGCCTCTCTTATGGGGAAATGTAGTCTAGTGACTCCACTGAGCCATGGTAGTCCGCTACAGCCCGGTTTACCCGGAGTCCTCCTAGCCCAGCACTACTGCTCTGGAACACTTAGACTGGCCGGCATGTGATTCACTTCGTTCCTGTGTTTGTCCCTTCAGGGAAATGTCACGCGGTGACATCCGGAGTCCTGCCTAGCCTACTACAGCCCGGTTCACCGGAGTCTTGTTAGCCCAGTGCTACAGCCCGGATTCGCATGCTACTGACTGACATGCTCGATGTTGATTCATGTATGCCTGTCCCCGTAAGTTAGTGCCACTTTGGGTTCATGACTAGTCATGTCGGACCGGGTTCTCTATCATATGGATGCTAGCGACACTATCATATACGTGAGCCAAAAGGCGCAAATGGTCCCGAGCCATGGTAAGGCGACACCGTGGGAATACCGTGCGTGAGGCCACAAAGTGATGTGAGGTGTTACATGCTAGATCGGTGTGACTTAGAATCAGGGTCCCGACAGCTTTGGTATCAGAGCCTGACTGCATGTAGGATTACCAAGCCAACCTGGTCGAAGTTGAGTCTAGAAATTCTTTAGCTATATAGGGGAATTGATTGTGGAAGGGAACATAAGGCTCTTTTACTCCTTATACCTCATGCCTTCTGATCTGAGTCATCCTATCTTTCCTATGGGGTTAAGGAACTAGGCTTTCTCTTCTGTCTATCAGGATCACGTGTTACTACTCCGTAGTCTCTAAGGTTTGGTTGATCTGAGTCATATCCTAGTTCGAGTACCTCCAGTGTAGCTTGTTTAGTAATATCTCAGAACCTTGAGTGATGATGTTGAGTATGGTGCTACCCCGTCTTTTGCGGAATGTCTGCCGTTATGCTGCCGGAATTGTCCTAGGAGTTCAAGAGATAGTATTTTCCTCATACTATATTCTACATCCTTATGATGATGCTGAATCCATCCTTTGTTTCCTTGGTTGGTTCTTCAGGATGTCATCAGTTAACCGAAGTTCTGTTGCTCGTAGACGGAACCACAGAGATGGTAGGGATGAGGATCGTCCTGACCAGCCTTCGTTGGCAGAGTTCATGTTAGAGATGGAGAAGAACAAGCGAGAGTCTAACCACTTGTTAGCACGTATTGAGGAGAACACATCCCATCAGCACAAAGAGTCGGCGACCATCTATGATTTCATTAGTCTGAAACCACCTACCTTCCATCATTCCATTGAACCACTCGATGCAGATGACTGGCTCCGTAGTATCACACACAAGTTGCATTCTGCGAACGTAGCTGAAAGTGACAAGGTCACCTATGCTTCTTATCATCTAGAAGGTCCTGCTAGTCTTTGGTGGCAGAACTATGAGGCTATGCTTCCAGCTGGCCAGATACCCACCTGGAGAGATTTCACTAAGGCTTTTCGCGAGCATCACATTCCTCAGGCTCTCATTGACCGCAAGAGAGAAGAGTTCTGTAGTTTCACCCAGGATAAGATGGATGTTGATGCTTACAGTAGAGAGTTTGAGAACCTTGCCCGCTATGCTACAGACGAGGTGTCCACGGATGCCAAGAAGCAGGCTAGGTTCCGGAAGGGTCTCAACCCCAAGTTACATCGTGATCTCCACTTGCATCATTGCAATACATTCCAGGCTCTTGTGAACAAGACCATTAATGCAGAGACAGCTCAACTCACTTACGAGGAGTCTCGTAAGCACACCCGTGATTTGGGTTCTTCCTCCGGTTCTACTTCGCAGAAGCGCTGGATTTGGGTTCCGAACTCCGCTCTTCCACCCGGTTATACACCGAGGCCATCTTGTGTGGCACCTTACCCAATTCAGTTACATGCTCCACCCAGGCCTATTGGTAGACCGCTTGTCAATGCGGGTCCACGTCCGACTTCAGGGACTTGTTTCACATGCGGATAGCCAGGACACTATGCACGTGACTGCTCTCAAACCAACTATGCTCCACCCCCGCCTAAGAAGTCTGTTGGCCGTGGTAAGCCTTCACGCAAGATGATCAGTGTCAAGTCAGCTCCCACTGACCGTGGATGTGTGCATCACGTCTCAGCTAATGACGCTCATGATGATCCGGATGTCGTTCTTGGTACACTCCTTGTCAACTGTCATCCAGCTTCGGTTCTGTTCGATACCGGAGCATCTCACTCCTTCATCTCTGAGGGCTATGCTCGATTGCACGACATGCCATTTTGTGATATGCCAACTCCACTTGAAATCCAAACTCCAGGGTCTAGATGGCAAACTACCAGAATAAGCCATGGTAGTGAAATCCTTGTTGACAGACTTGTATTCCTTGCATCATTTGTAGCCCTCAAGTCTTCAGATATTAACATCATCTTGGGTATGGACTGGATGACAGCTCATCATGCCAAGATTAACTGTTTCACCAGGTCTGTTCGGCTTACAAACCCATCTGGCAAGATAGTCACTGTCTCCACTAGAATTTCAAAGCGTCAACTCTATTCTCTTAATGCCAGCCCTCTTCCAGACCTTGAAAATATCCCGGTAGTCCTTGACTTTCCGGATGTCTTTCCAGAGGAACTGCCAGGCATTCCACCTGACAAAGATGTAGAGTTTGTCATAGATCTTATCCAGGAACCGCCCCAATCTCTAGGAGACCTTACAAGATGGCACCCTTACAACTAGCTGCGCTGAAGAAATAACTCGATGAATCCTTACAAAAGGGTTTCATTCGTCCTAGTTCTTCTCCCTGGGCTTGCCCCGTCCTCTTCGTCAAGAAGAATGATGGTATGGACCGAATGGTTGTAGATTATTGTCCCGTTAATTTGGTCACGATAAAGAACAAGTATCTGCTCCCCAGGACCAACGACCTGTATGATCAACTCGCTGGATCCTCAGTCTTTTCAAAGATGGATTTGAGGTTAGGCTACCATCAAATCAAGATAAAAAATGGGGACATTCCTAAGACGGCTTTCGTCACTCGTTATGGTCAGTACGAGTACACCGTCATGTCCTTTGGTCTAACCAATGCTCCAGCTACATTCTCTCGCTTGATGAACTCGATTTTCATGGAGTAGTTAGATAAGTTCGTCGTGGTTTACCTCGATGATATTCTTATTTACTCGAAGAACGAGGAAGAGCATGCCGAACATCTTAGACTTTTGTTAGAGAAACTCAGAGAGCACCGCCTTTATGCCAAGTTCTCCAAGTGTGAATTTTGGTTGCTAGAAGTGACCTACCTGGGCCACGTGATATCTAGTAAGGGCATTGCTATCAATCCTGAGAGAGTTCATGCCGTTCTTGATTGGACTCCGCCTGAAACAGTTAAGCAAGTTCGGAGTTTCCTTGGTCTAGCCAGCTATTGTCGCCGCTTCGTTGAGAACTTCTCCAAAGTGGCCAAACCTCTCACGGAACTTCTCAAGAAAGATAAAAAGTTTGAGTGGTCCTGAGGGAGTCCTGGATTAGGGGGTCTCCAGACAGCCGGATTATATCCTTTGGCCGGACTGTTGGACTATGAAGATACAAGATTGAAGACTTCGTCCCGTGTCCAGATGGGACTCTACTTGGCGTGGAAGGCAAGCTAGGCAATACGGATATGGATATATCCTCCTTTGTAACCGACCTTGTGTAACCCTAACCCTCTCCGGTGTCCATATAAACTGGAGAGTTTTAGTCCGTAGGACACAACAACTACAATATACAATCATACCATAGGCTAGCTTCTAGGGTTTAGCCTCTCTGATCTCGTAGTAGATCTACTCTTGTACTACCCATATCATCAATATTAATCAAGCAGGACGTAGGGTTTTACCTCCATCAAGAGGGCCCGAACCTGGGTAAAACATCGTGTTCCCTGCCTCCTATTACCATCCGCCTTAGACGCACAGTTCGGGACCCCCTATCCGAGATCCGCCGGTTTTGACACCGACATTGGTGCTTTCATTGAGAGTTCCTTTGTGTCGTCGCCGTTAGGCTTGATAGATCCTACTATCATCGATAGCAATGCAGTCCGGGGTGAGACTTTCCTCCCCGGACAGATCTTCGCGTTCGGCGGCTTTGCACTGCGGGCCAATTCGCTTGGCCATCTGGAGCAGATTGAAAGTTATGCCCTTGGCCACCAGGTCAGGTTTGGAAGCTTAAACTACACGGCCAATATCCATGGAAACTTGATTTTCGACGGATTCGAGCCTCTGCCTTGTGCGTCACGCGGTCACGATGAGTATGATTTAGCTCTACCATCGGACAGTGTCCAGGAGATCGCACAGGCAGCCGCTCCGACCCTCAATTCGGAGCCAGTTGTGCCCTCCATGGACGGGTGGACGGACCCTGCCACGGAAGCCGTACCTTTGGCGGCGAGCGAGCCGAACATCGACCTTACCTTGCACGAGAGTCGTGTTGTCAAACTACAGGATCCTTCTCCGGCCACAGACTCTGAGCTACCTGCGCCTGTTCCTATCGAATCCGATTGGGCGCCGATCATGGAGTTTACCTCGGTGGATATTTTTCAGCACTCGCCCTTTGGCGACATACTGAACTCATTAAGGGCTCTTTCCTTGTAGGAGGATCCCAGCTGAACTATGTCCGGCAGGACTGGGATGCGGACGACGAAGAAATTCGCGGCCCACCCACCACCCACTTAGTAGACATTGTCGATGACTTAACCGACATGCTCAACTTCAACTCTGAAGACATCGACGGTATGGACGACGATGCGGTAAACGAAGAGGAACCACTGCCCACAGGGCACTGGACGCCCACTTCACCACATGACGTATACATGGTGAATACACCAAAAGAAAACGACGACGAGGAACGGAAGGACGCAACAAAGGGTTGTCCCCTCGAGAAGCAGTCAAAGCGGCAGCGTAAACGCCGCTCCAAATCCCGCCTCGACAGAAACAACGATCATACAAACCCAACGTTAGAGCAGGGGGAACCATTGCCGGACCACGGCAACACGAAGGATCAAGCCGAACAACCTGACTCTGTCAAATATAATAGTCTGGACGACTTCACATCGGACAGACACCCGGAGCAACAGAATGCCTGTCAAAGGCTTGATGCCACCGCGAGGAGTCTAAAGAAGCAGAAGCAAAGACTCAAGGCTGCACAAGACACACTCGGAATCAGATGGAGCAAAGTACTCAATGCAGCAGCGAAGTACGGCGGTAACCGCCCCACCAAGAGCTACCCGAAGCGGAAGTTGCTACCCGAATTTGATGAGGAGGCCTTAGATCCCCCGCAACCAAAAATTAAAGCGGCCACCTGGCCGGATAGACGACCTCGCGGCCAACATAGAGCGGCAAGCAATGCCGCACATAAGCCAATACGCGATCCACGCGAGGGCTCGCATCAAAAGGACGGCGCAACCAGATCCATCTATGGACCATGCAGGCACGCTCCAGCATATGATGCAACACAACAAACATCCGAACACTACGGTACATCCAGATACAGGGGTGCCGCACACCCCCTATGTTTCACCGACGAGGTACTGGACCATGAATTTCCAGAGGGATTCAAACCCGTAAACATAGAGGCATACGACGAAGGATTGAGGACTATATCCTCCATATCCATATGGCTCGAGGAGATGATCTCCACGCCATTAAGTATTTACCCCTCAAACTCAAAGGGCCTGCTCGGCACTGGCTTAAAAGCCTCCCCGAAAGCTCCATTGGAAGCTGGGAAGAGCTCGAAGACGCTTTTCAGGCAAATTTTCAAGGGACTTATGTCCGACCCCCGGACGCGGACGATTTGAGTCATATAACTCAACAGCCCGGAGAGTCAGCCCGGAAGCTCTGGAACAGATTCCTTACTAAAAAGAACCAAATAGTCGACTGTCCGGATATCGAAGCCATGGCAGCTTTTAAGCATAGCGTCCGTGACGAATGGCTTGCCAGACACCTCGGCCAAGAAAAGCCAAGAACAATGGCAGCATTAACAAGCCTCATGACCCGCTTTTGCGCGAGTGAGGATAGCTGGCTAGCCAGATGCAGCACCAGTGACCCAAGTATATCCAAAGTTAGAAATGGAAACCAAAAATCACGGCGCAACAACAATAATAAATGCCGGAATAAAGAAGACATCACGAAGAGCACGGTAGTAAACGCCGAATTCAAAAGCTCTCGGCCAAGTCAGCAAAAGCCGCCCTCTAAAGGCGCCAGAGACAAACTGTCCAGCCTAAACAAAATTCTGGACCAAGTATGTCAGATCCATAGCACCCCCGGTAAACTTGCTAATCATACCCACAGAGAATGTTGGGTCTTCAAGCAGTCCGGCAAGCTCAACGCCGTACACAAGGGGGAAGATACACCAAGCGAAGACGAGGATGAGCCTCTAAAGCAAGACACCGGGGAACAAAGAAAATTTCCACCATAAGTCAAAATAGTAAATGTGTTACACGTGATAAAGGGGAGAAACAAAGCGGCACTCGCAGATAAATATACCCAAGGGCCTATCACCGCGGAGTCCTGCCACTAGTCGTTTCAACCGTTCACTTTTGACCATCGGGATTACTCAGCAAGTATCCGGCGTGCAGGATGGGCTGCCATGGTATTAGACCCAATAATTGACGGATACCACTTTACACGAGTCATGATGGACGGTGACAGCAGTTTAAACCTGATATACCAGGATACAATCCGCAAAATGGGGATAGACCCAACGAAAATTTGCCTAAGCAATACTACCCTTAAAGGAGTAACGCCAGGCCCAAGGGCTCATTGCACGGGCTCCCTGCTACTAGAGGTTATATTCGGCTTCCCCGATAACTTCTGTAGCGAACATTTAACATTCCACATTGCTCCGTTCCAAAGTGGCTATCAAGCACTACTTGGACGTGAAGCTTTCGCTCGCTTTAATGCAATACCGCACTACGCTTCCCTTACGCTTAAGATGCCCGGTCCACGTGGCATCATTACAATAAATGGAAACATTAAGCGATCCCTACGCGCCGAAGAGAGTGCGACTGCCTTGGCAGCCGCACACTAAAAAGGGCCTCACCAGCTAAAGCATTTGATAGGTCGTCAAGACCACGGACACGGTTAGATGAGTCCAGCGCAGCCATATGTAACTCACACAGGTTTGATAAGCCACACCCCTATTACAAATACAAGGGGCTCAGCGCGCGCAGACAAGTGGCAATTTTTACTCATCTTGAATTATACATGGTTTCTTCAAACCTACCTTTTTGCACGACAACCTTTCACCTAAGTTTCTCTCTTTTACAGATGACCATCGTGCTACACCCGTCCAGGATACGACACAATAGAGACACATGCGCAGACGTGCAACAGGGACCCGCCCCAAGGATTCTTTTCAGATTAAGACCCTGCGTCAACCTTTTTTACTGTCTCTTGTTGATACACATCCCTCGGATTCTCAGTACAATTGAGAAGGATGCTGGCGTCTTGGCATGTGGCCACGTCAGAATAATGCACGTACCTGGACACCAGGGGCTTCTGACAAAGACCGAATACCTTAGGGAGTGTTCGGCGTCGCGAGTTTGGCCTTATATGCATCAGCTCCGAATCATGTCTTTGGTCAAATGTTGGGTTTGCCCGGCTCCTATGTTTTGGTGCCTTACATTCCGCTCTATCGGCTAAGGTAGCACTAGGAGAACTACTGCGATTGTGCCCCGGGTCATCCGGACTGGCACCTCAGTAGAGAAAGCCGAAAACTGACTCTCATGATATAGCGTGAGACTTGTCAACCACTCGATGACCTATCGGAATGTTAGAATTCCTCCGCCTTAACAAAGGGCCGTTTCCCGGCCAGGCATGTACGCACCCCGAATTCGGGAGAGTGCGGAGCCAATAGGGGCTATATAGTAGCCCCACCGTCAAACTCCTATGGCTAAATGAAAGTGTTAAAGCATTATAGTCCGGTTGCCTCGTTCGCTGCGCTATCACCTCCTTAATAGGACCAAGACGTTGGGTTAAGTGTGAACACGCATCTTCTGCGAACACCTCCGCATTATATGCGTGGGGGCTGAAGCCGAGGACTGCAATCTTTCAGGTTATACACATGTATACATAAACGGCCGCACAGGAGGCATCATATTACTTTCAGGCAAAAGTATAAACACAGCCTTAATAAATTTCATAAAAACATTGTGTTTACAATGGGAATACATGTCACTCAAACATAATATTCTTCGAGCACTGGGCCTCTATCAAACGAGCACCCTCGAGAACCTCTTCGAAATAGTGCTCGGCAGCCACTCGGCCTATGGCCGAACCCTGCGCTGCAACAGTGGTAGCGTCCATCTCCGCCCAGTATGCTTTAACACGGGCAAGGGCCATCCGCGAGCCTTCTATGCATGCCGACCTCTTCATCGCATTGATGCACGGCACTGCACCAAGGAACTGCTGCACTAAGCCGAAATAGCTGTTCGGTTTTGGCTTTTCCGGCCACTGCTGATCCACGACAGACCTCATGGCGAGTTCGGACAACCTATTCAGTTTGGCCCATTCGGCTAGCTGATCAGTCAATGGAAGCGGACGCTATGGAACGTTGAATTGTGACCAGAACAGCTTGTCCACTTCACGATCTGTTTGACCTTGGAAGTATTTGGCTGCATCGGCAGCGCTTGCCGCCAAGTCCATATATGCGTCTGCCGAACTCCACAGCCGATCCAGAGGGGCATACCATGGATCTCCGAACTTTCTCTGTAGCATGAACAGCTTCCCAGCCGCAATATCCCCGGCTTCATGCAGCTCCTCCTTCTTCGCTCTCATAGTAGAGCGGGTGTCTTTGTTCGCCATCGCGGCCTTTTCAAGGTCCGCTGCCTTCAATTGGTTCTCTTTTTCAAGGACCTGGCAACTGTCAGCGGTGTCTTTCAATTCTACGGCCATGTTGGCCATCTTCTCTTTGCTCTCGCAATGTGCGGCCTTCTCGGCTTTCAACTCTTCGGCCACCTTCAAAGCAGCCGCATTACTAATCCTTGCTTGTTCTTTGGCTCGGGAAAGTTCCGCCCGCAAGGTTTCCACGGTGGCGGCTCCATCTGAAGTCACAACATATTAAAGATACTGGCATCATGCTTCTCTTACTATGTGGCATTCACCAGAAAATAACACTTACCATGTGCCTCGTCAAGCCTCTTGTTAACAAGCTTGATGTCGGCATCCGCCGCATCCAGTTGCCGCGTCAGTTCGGTAAATTCTTGAGTCCGGCTAACCACCGGAGCTCCCACTACCTACACATTAAAGCGGTATGGTTATTACCTGGGACTACGATCCTCTATTTGCCGGTGTTCTCGGCGACAACCAGAGTCTCAGGGGCTACTATCTACACAGGGCACACCTAAAAATGTGCGGTACCATCACAAATGTATATCATTTTACGTACCTCAAAGCCCGTCAGTAGACTCATAAAGGCATCATGCAACCCGCTTTCGGCGGATGAGATCCTTTCCATCACCGTACCCATCAATGTACGGTGTTCTTCTGAGATGGCTGCTCGCTCCAACAGCTCTCTCAGTCCGTCCGACCGCATACCAAACGGTGCCGGACTCTTCGGTTTGCTCTCTTTGAGAGTCGGACGCTGGGGACTTCGGGTGACTATAGGATTATCTTATGGCCTCACCGGATCCGGAGAGGCCCTCCGTGACGACACTTCAAGGTCGCCTGCTTCTTGAGCGGAGGAGTCTGGGGGAGGCGTTTCGCTCTCCATCATCTCTGGAAGAAGATCCCCCGAAGACGAGCTCTGCTGAGAAGGGCTAAGATCTGAACTGCAATAAATACTTCGGTTATTTTCCTCAGAGGTAAGGTAGTATATCTCCACTATTAAAGTACCTTTTTGATTACTTACAGCTCGTTGGAGGGGTGATCCCCGCGCGGACTTTGTGCGGCAAGAGCACCCTCCAAGGCAGGACCCTCTGGTGGAGATCTCTTCTCCCGCTTGGAAACCTTGGTTTCCGGATCTTCAGAGGTAGTCCTCTTCCTTCCCCGGGGTGAGAGAATGTCCGATTCCTCCCCTCGGTTATCCTCCCTCACAGAGGCGCTCATTCCCTCGGTCGGAATGGGTAGCGATGGAGGCCCGTTTTCGCCCTCATTATTCCCCCCTTTGTCTTCCTTTAAGGGCTCCGGGCAAGGTGCTAGCTCGAGCATCTTTTCCAGTACAGGATTTTCCAAACCCTCAGGAAGGGGGGCCGAACACCGAATCATCTTTGCCTTTGTTATCCAGTCCTGATCAAAGAGCGATTTCTCAGAATGACGTCGTGGTAAATAAGAGACGGTGTGTTTGTCTAAAGGATTACTTACTTGGTCGGCGGTACAGTTGCTGCTCAGGCCCATGTCCTCGGTGGTATCAGGACACTCTATTTGGGGTCCGAAGAATGATTTGTACATCTCCTCGTGCGTCAGGCTGAGGAAATTCTGAATAGTACGCGGCCCTTTTGGGTTGAACTCCCACATGCGGAGGGGCCGGCGTTTGCAAGGCTGGACTCGACGAACCAGCATAACTTGCACCACCATAATCAAACTGAAATCTCCTTTGAAGAGATTTTGGATGCGGCTTTGCAGTATAGGCACGTCCTTGGCAGGACCCCAGATCAGCCCTCTGCTAATCCATGATGTCAGTTGTGGTGGAGGGCCTGAGCGGAAAGCAGGGCGAGCCACCCACTTGGCACTTATGGGAGCTGTGATGTAAAACCACTCCTCTTGCCATAATCTTGGCACCTCTGGAAAGGAACCTTTGGGCCATAGAGCTCCGGCTATCTTGCTTATTAATGCGCCTCCGCACGCTGCATACTGCCCCTCGACCGTCTTCGGCTTCACGTCAAAGGTCTTGAGCCACAGGTCAAAGTGAGGGGTAATGCGGAGGAAGGCCTCACACACGACAATGAATGTCGAGATGTGGAGAAAGGAGTCCGGGGCTAGATCATGGAAATCTAGCCCGTAATAAAACATCAACCCCCTAACGAAGGGATCCAGAGTGAGGCCTAGTCCTCGGAGGAAGTGGGAGATGAACACGACGTCTTCGTTGGGTTCAGGAGTAGGTACGACCTGCCCTCAGATAGGCAGCCGATGCGAAACCTCGGCGGTCAGGTATCTGGCCTCCCTCAACTTCTTGATGTCTTCTTCCGTAACGGAGGAGGGCATCCATCGGCCTTGAAGGCTAGATCCGGACATGATTGAAGATCCGAAGCACCTGACCTGGGCTTTGGGTGTTAGAACTCGAGGCGGGGGAAGGATTCGATTGAGCACGAGAGGGAAAAACGTAAAAGCCTTGTCCCTTTATAAAGAGGGTGAATATCAAGCGTCCTCTCCGTAGCCGTTTGCGACTTGCCTATAATCTAGGAGTCCTAGACACGGTTGGGTTACCCACGCCCGTATTGATGAGAATCCCGTAATAAGGGGACACGATCTTCGCTTTGACAAGACGTGTCGAAAAACTGCCTCGCGTTATGTGCGGGGCTAGTTAAAGGAAACGGTTCGAATAATCACCGGGCCATGGCGTAATGTCGTGTTGCCAAAACAAGTCTGCAAATTAGATTTGTGAATATTATTCTCTCTACGGTGGTGTGTGGAACTTATTTTGCAGGTTCGGACACTATCCTTGTATTCAAATTCTTCTGTGATGTATTCGGAGAAGGAACCCGCCTTGCAATGCCGAAGACAATACTGTGCGCCGGACTCATCGTCATTGAAGCCTGGTTCTGGGGCTACTAAGGGAGTCCTGGATTAGGGGGTCTCCGGATAGCCGGACTATATCCTTTGGCCGGACTGTTGGACTATGAAGATACAAGATTGAAGACTTCGTCCCGTGTCCGGATGGGACTCTACTTGGCGTGGAAGGCAAGCTAGGGAATACGGATATGGATATCTCCTCCTTTGTAACCGACTTTGTGTAACCCTAACCCTCTCCGGTGTCTATATAAACCGGAGAGTTTTAGTCTGTAGGACACAACAACTACAATATACAATCATACCATAGGCTAGCTTCTAGGGTTTAGCCTCTGTGATCTCGTGGTAGATCTACTCTTGTACTACCCATATCATCAATATTAATCAAGCAGGACATAGGGTTTTACCTCCATCAAGAGGGCCCGAACCTGGGTAAAACATCGTGTTCCCTGCCTCGTGTTACCATCCGCCTTAGACGCACAGTTAGGGACCCCCTACCCGAGATCCGCCGGTTTTGACACCGACAGGTCCCCACAGTGTGAGTACAGTTCTCAGGAACTGAAAAGACGCCTGACTTTTGCTCCCATACTTGTGCCACCGGATTTCACTAAGGACTTTGTTATCTATTGTGATGCCTCATGACAGGGACTAGGTTGCATTCTTATGCAAGATCGTCATGTGATTGCCTATGCATCTCGACAGTTGCATCCACATGAAGATAATTATCCTACACATGATCTAGAGCTTGCAGCCATAGTCTATGCACTTAAGACATGGCGACATTACCTTCTTGGTAAACGTTGCGAGATTTACACCGACCACCAGAGTCTCAACTATATCTTCACCCAACCAGATTTGAACCTTAGGCAAAGACGTTGGTTGGAGTTGATCTCAGATTACGACTTAGGGATTACCTACACCCCAGGCAAGGGAAATGTCATGGCTGATGCACTAAGTCGTAAGTCCTATTGCAACAATCTCATGTTGCAACAGGGCCAACCACTTCTCCATGAGGAGTTATGTAAGCTCAACCTTCGCATTGATCCTCGTCGATTCCTTTCTACCTTGGTGGCGAAACCTATTCTTGTGGATCAGATCATCTCTGCTCAGAAGCAGGATATGGGAATTTCGCGGATCAAGAGAAACATTGACAAGGGAGTTGGGGGCAGTTTCTCCATAGATGATCGAGGTGTTGTTTTCTTTGAGAATCGCTTGGTGGTTCCCAAGAATCAACATCTGTGACAATTGATTCTTAGGGAGGCTCATGAATCTCCTCTCACGATTCATCCCGGTAGTACTAAGATATATCAGGACCTGCGCCAGAGGTTCTGGTGGACTAGGATGAAGAGAGAAATCACTCAGTTCATTGCTAACTGTGATGTTTGTCGTCGTGTTAAGGCTGTCACCCTTCAGCCTTTAGCTATTCCTGAGTGGAAATGGGACAAGGTTGGTATGGACTTCATCATCGGCTTTCCCAGGACCAAGAGAGGGAATAATGTTATCTTTGTAGTCATTGATCGTCTTTCCAAAGTGGCTCACTTCCTACCTGTTCGAGAGAGTATCACTGCTAGTCAGCTCGCTGACTTATATATTTCTGGAAAAGTGTCACTTCATGGTGTTCCACTAGAGATCAATTCAGACCGTGGTAATCTTTTCACCTCTCATTTCTGGGAGAGTTTCCAAACTGCCATGGGCACCCATCTTTCCTTCAGTACCGCTTTCCACCCTCAATCAAGTGGTCAGGTGGAACGGGTCAACCAAATTCTCGAAGACATGCTTAGAGATTGCGTTATCTCATTCGGTATGGATTGGGAGAAGTGTCTTCCCTTCGCCGAGTTTGCCTATAACAATAGCTACCAATCTAGCCTCAAGAAAGCTCCTTTTGAGGTTCTGTATGGACGAAGATGTCGAACACCTTTGAACTGGTCAGAAACCGGCGAAAGACAATTCTTTGGACCGGATATGATCCCGGAGGCAGAAAAGAGCAAGTTCGCATCATTCGTGAGAATTTGAAACCAGCCCAATCTCGTCAAAAGAGCCAGTATGACCGCCGTCATAAGGAAGTGGCTTATGAATTTGGCGACAAAGCTTACCTTCGGGTTACACCTTTGAAGGGTACCCATCATTTCGGTATCAAGGGTAATTTGTCTCCTCGTTACATTGGTCCTTTTCGCATTCTCGCTAAACAAGAAGAGGTTGCCTACCAGTTGGAACTACCCCCACATCTTTCTCGAGTACATGATGTCTTCCACGTCTCTCAACTCAGGCATTGCTTCTCGGATCCCATCCGTGGAGTGGACCATGAAACGCTTGATCTCCAAGATAACCTCACTTATCGAGAGTACCCCGTCCGCATTCTGGATCAAGCAGAGAGTGTCACTCGACGTCATAACATCAAGTTTCTCAAGGTTCAGTGGTCTCATCATTCCGAGAGAGAAGCTACTTGGGAGCGAGAAGATCGTCTTCGACTTGAGTACCCCACTTTCTTTCCGCCGACCCCCGAATCTCGGGACGAGATTTTTTCGAGTGGGGGTGAGTTGTCACATCCCTAGTTCTGGTATGACCTAGGCTAGCCTTCTTTGTGCATCATGTTTAAATTCCATTTAAATTTGAATTGGGGATTTGTGAAACCCTCAGAATTCATTTCTGGAAATGACCCAGATAAAAGGTGCTCCAGAAAGGACCAAGAAAATGTTCATGTTGCTCTCTGAAAATATTGGTCAGAGGTAAATTCAAACCAACATTTTTAGGAGCTCATAAGTATTTATTTTGGGCATTTGGAATTAATGCAATAATTATTTGCCTTGGATATATATATATATATGATATATTTTATATATGTCCAAAAAATCTGATTTTGGCTGAGGGGCTTTGGAATAACCCCTTAGGTCCCTGCAAAAATTGCCAGAAGAAAATAAAATGATTTAGTATTATTACTAAGTTAAAACAAATGTCGGAAAATAGAAAAGAAAAGCAAAAATGGAGAAAAAGCTTACCTGACCTTACCTAGCAGCCCAACTAACCAGCCCAGCCCACCAGGGGCATCTTAGTCTTCAACCTCTGCCTATTGGCAGAGGCAAGGCCGAGCACCGCGCCGCGACGCGCCACGCCGGCAGCTGCCTGCCTGGCTCCTCCTCGTCGCACTCAGACATCGCCACGCACCCCCTGGATCTTTCCCCTCTCTCTTGCTCACTCTCCTCCTCCCCAGCTCTCACCCACGCGACCACCACATGCAACCGGAGCCGCCGCTTGCCATAGCCATGGCCACCGGCCACTCCACTCCCTGTCGATGAGTCCCCGAGCTCCGCAACGTCGTCCTCTTCATCCACGCCGAGCCAAGCAACCGGAGAAGAACCACAACACCGTTCCAAACGTTTTCTTCGACCTCGGTACCCGGAGGTCCTCCCCGTCGATACACCTCGTCCAGGCCTCCCCCGAGCTCGGCTTGATGCCATCGAGACCGCTGTGAGCTCCCCTCCGTTTCCCCTCCTTCCTCGTGCTCGATTTCATGTCGTAGCTCTGCTACCCATCGCAACCGCGAGCACCTTGCCGCTGGCCATGTCGCCGCTGTGGCCAGGGCCACCGTAGCTAGCGCCTGAGCTTGCCACCGTGCTTAGTGCAACGCCAGGAGGCCGTCGAGGCACTCTGCAACCCCTGCCATGCCCCGTGGCTCAATTCCGCCCGAACCCGCGCGTCGGCCGCCGCCTTGAGCTTCACTCCAGCGAGCTCTGGCCGTCCCCGCCTCTACCACTTGCCCCAGAAGACACGAACGAGCCCTGGCTCCTCGCCCATGGTCTTCGTGGCCCATTTGGTCACCGTAGGACCAAATCTGAGGCCCTCCGCCGCGTCTGGCCTCGCCGGCGTTGAGTCGCCGGCGGGTTTGACCCCGGTGACCAGGGGTTTGACCTCCCCTGGCTCGCTGACAAGTGAGCCAGGCCCCTGCTAATTTTAGTTAAGTGTTAGTTAAACCTAATTAGCCTACTGACACTGACAGTGGGCCCTGGCGCCTTAATCTTTTAGTTAAATCAGAAATAACCCCCTATTTAACCTGTGACACTGACATGTGGACCCCACACGTCAGGTTTGACCTGGTCAGCCGCCTTTGACTTGCTGATGCAATGTTGCTATCATGCTGACGCAGTAATGGTTTTCTGGATTTAAAATAAATCAGGAAAATCCAAAAAATGTTATAAACTTCAAACATTCATAGAAATTCAACCGTAGCTCAGATTGAAATAATTTATATATGAAAAATGATCAGAAAAATTCAATCTATCCATTTGTACCATTTTCATGCATGGAAAACCAACCTATACATGCTGTATATATGAAAACACACTTATGGCATTTAAAGGGATTTTAATTAGAGTTGCATTTGAACCTTTGGTTCAAATGGACCTCTTCCAAGTTAAATGCTAGTTGCATTAACTAAAACAACATCACTTCTTCATGCCATGTTCATGCATCATATTGTTGCATATGCTTGTGTATTGATTGCCGACACCGTTCCTTCTCGATAGGTCCTGCTCCAGAGACCGATCCAAAGTACCTGTCAGAGGAGCAGTGCCCCCTGTTGATCTACCAGGCAAGCAACCCCCCTTGTTCATTCTGATATAATTCTACTCTCTCGCTCCTGCTCTCATTTATTACATTAGGACAACAACGATTCAACTGCTACTTTATGTTGCGGTAGTTGAACCCATTCCTTTGCATGACATGTCATTGCCACAGTAAATAGTTAAAACCCACTAGCATGTGTAGGAGTTGTTTGAGCCATGTTGTGTTCCTACCATGCCATGCTTGCTATTGCTTAGAGTTGTGTCAGGTCTAATTCATCGGGAATGAATTGGAGTGTTACGATATGTTCTGATGTTGAGAGTTAAGCGTGTGAACACGATTTGGTAAAGGTAGCGGTAGGAGGCCATGTAGGAGTACACGGTGGGTTGTCTTATTAGGACCGTCCTTAAGTTGTCCAATGACTAGCTACTACCACACATTGGGCTCCGGGCGCTCCAAGCTCTCTCAACTTATTAACCGCCTTGATCTCTGTCCAGGAGTTGCAAATAGTTTCTGGTGTTTGTAGGTAGTGCTATTTTTCTACTGAGTGGCACCCGACAGGGTGGACTTGGGACAGACTAGGCACATGTGGCCCGGTGTACCGAGTGGCACGCGGATGGTGGGCTCGGGAACCCTGTACACATCGTTTGGGGCCGTGAGCGAAACCCCGATCGGATCTCTAGTATGTACCAAGTAAGCATCCAAGAATAGCCGTGTCCTCGGTTATGGACTTCTTGGATGCTTACTTGGTACATAGACAACTTAAAGTGGATACTCTAAAATGCTCAAGACAAGTGTGAGTGCTTTGGATGGCCTTCTCGTAGAGAGACGGGGATGAATCCATAGTAGTGTATTAATGTGGTGGTTAGTGGACTCGTGTGCACTGCGTCACCTCAAAGAAGTTTCTCGTTGTCGTAGAACAAGATAGCCACTGAGTCAAAGCTGGCTTGCTGCAACTAAACCCCGCATTACCTTCTTGATACAAATGTATGTATGATAGGATCTGATGGAAGTCTTGCTGAGTACCTTTGTACTCACATTTGCTTTATTTATGTTTTGCAGGTGAGACATCTGTCTCACTAGTAGTACCACTTGGACTTCGACGAGTAGCTTGTTACTTCAGCTACGATCTTGTACCCTTGGGAGGGACTTGTACATAGTCAGGCTTCTCGGCCTTTTTCTTTTGTAGTTGTCTGTACTCAGACATGTAATGCTTCCGTTGCTTGTATGCTCTGAATGATGGGTCATGAGACCTCTGTTTGTATTAATGCTATGTGGCTCTTCCGGGCCTTTATCTATATGAGTTTGAGTTATGTTGTGATGCCATGTTGTACAGCACATACTTGCATGTTATGCGTACGTGTGACGTGTATTGCTATGTGTGGGATCCGACAACCTAGTTGTTTATCCTTGGTAGCCTCTCTTATGGGGAAATGTAGTCTAGTGATTCCACCGAGCCATGGTAGTCCGCTACAGCCCGGTTTACCCGGAGTCCTGCTAGCCCAGCACAACTGCTCCGGAACACTTAGACTGGCTGGCATGTGATTCACTTCGTTCCTGTGTCTGTACCTTCGGGGAAATGTCACGCGGTGACATCCGGAGTCCTGCCTAGCCTGCTACAGCCCGGTTCACTGGAGTCCTGTTAGCCCAGTGCTACAGCCCGGATTCGCACGCTGCTGACCGACATGCTCGATGTTGATTCATGTATGCCTGTCCCCGTAAGTTAGTGCCACTTTGGGTTCACGACTAGTCATGTCGGACCGGGTTCTCTGTCATATGGATGCTAGCGACACTATCATATACGTGAGCCAAAAGGCGCAAACGGTCCCGAGCCATGGTAAGGCGACACCGTGGGAATACCGTGTGTGAGGCCGCAAAGTGATATGAGGTGTTACATGCTAGATCGGTGTGACCTAGAATCGGGGTCCCGACAAGCACCTTTATAATCACCCAGTTACGTTGTGACATTTGGTAGCACACAAAATGTTCCTCCAGTATTCGGGAGTTGCATAATCTCATAGTCATAAGAACATGTATAAGTCATGAAGAAAGCAATAGCAGTAAACAGAAAAGATCAAGTGCCAAGCTAACGGAATGGGTCAAGTCAATCACGTCATTCTCCTAATGATGTGATCCCATTGGTCAAATAACAACTCATGTCTATGGTTTGGAAACTTAACCATCTTTGATCAATGAGCTAGTCAAGTAGAGGCATACTAGTGACACTATGTTTGTCTATGTGTAACATCCCAAATTTTCAACTTGGAATGTTATACATTAGATCATCATTGCATATCATATTTTATTGCATTTGGCTTGATCCTAGAAATTATACACAACTCAAGGACCTACGTAGAGAGTTGGGGATTTCATTATTTTCATATTCGAGTTTTCTCGAATTTTGGAAAGAGGATCGTTTGATTTTAATTATTTTCTCTTTGATTATTTCTTTTATAAAAATAAAAGAGAGAGGATAAAATGACTTCCTCAAAATAGAGAAATATCAAAGATTTAATATTAAAATCAAATAAGATTTTTATTCGGAGTTTTATCGCTATTTTATTTGAATTAGGAAAAAATGCATTTTTTTAATATTGCATTTTAGGCCCAAATAAATGTTCATCTTGTCCGGCTTATTTTTAGAGGATGGAGAAAATTTATTTCAGGATTTTGGGAGTCCGTTTAGTATTCCTTTTCTTTCTTTTTCTGCACGTCGGAATTATTTTTTAAAAAAAATCGAACCGACTTCAGGCCGTACCCAGCCAGGAGACCTCGGGCCGACCCTCTTATAAGCCGCACCCGAGCCAGCCCAGCCGCCACCCGCGCCCTAACCCTAGCCCTAGTTGCGCCGCCGCCGCCCGCCGGATCCCGCCGGACCTCGCTGGATCCCGCCGGACCCGAGGTAGCCGCCTCGGTTTTCGTGAGAAAACTGTTTGGTTTTTTTTCGAAACCCTAGATCCGTTTTTTATTAGATCCGGTTCGGTTTATTTTCGGTTTAGTTATTTAGTGAACGCCCGTTTTTACGTTCGTTTTAATGAACGGTTTTCACTGTTTAGCCGCGGACAGCGAATGTTCGTTTGTTAGCCTGTTCGTCAGTTTTTCTTTTTCTCAGGATTTTCCGTGATTATTTTCGATCGTGATTTCTGATCTGATTTTCGTTTTAGTATAACTTTTTGCTCGTTTATCCGAATCAGGCGATTCAAGTGCCTAGAGTTTCGTCTCGAAACCCTTTTTCTGTTTAACCAACTTGAACACGATTTTGACACAGTAAAATTTGACTTTAGTCCAGATTAGTAATTGGATCCTTTTTCTTTCGCAGTTTGAGTTTCGTTGCTTCGTTTGATTTGATTCTTTTTGCAAACCGGAGTTCTTAAGTTGAACTTTCTGGTTAGATCTCTTATTTGAGTTTTACTCGTGCCCTTGTTTGATTGCTTATTGTATGCTTGTTTGTTTGCGATTGAACACCCGGAGTGCGAAGCGTGCTACTACGAGTCTCTAGGTTTTGCATATCATCAACAAGGCAAGTAACACTTTGATCATATCCCTTTATCACCCAGTTTTTATGCATTAGTTTCAACCCTCAAACATTGCATGATTAGGACTTGATAACATGTGGGATTGGGAAGTAGTTGATGAGGTAGAACCTATTCACCTGTTTATTATCGAACCCTTGGGAGTTACTTCTACGCTGCTTATATTGCTAGGATATGCTCGTAGAGGTGGATTGGGATCGAGTGAAACCATGACAGATGTGAGATTATTAATTAATGGTTCAACTTAAGGTGGTAACTTTAATACACATCTGGGTGGATTGCTTATCGGGCACCTGGAGAATCCAGTGTTGTCCTAGGATATCCCGGAGTACCCGTGTGATAATCCTAAGGTCCGCCACCCAGGCTCAAAGGGAACTGTCGGTGTCAAATCAGCAGATCTCAGGTAGGGGGTCCCGAATTGTGCATCTAAGGCGGATGGTAATAGGAGGCAGGGGACACGATGTTTACCCTGGTTCAGGCCCTCTTGATGTAGGTAATACCCTACGTCCTGCTTGATTGTTCTTGATGATATGAGTATTACAAGAGTTGATCTACCACGAGATCGTAGAGGCTAAACCCTAGAAGCTAGCCTATGGTATGATTGTATGTTGTCCTATGGACTAAACCCTTTGGTTTATATAGACACCGGAGGGGGCTAGGGTTACACAAAGTCGGTTACAAGGGAGGAGATATACATATCCGTATTGCCAACTTGCCTTCCATGCCAAGTAGAGTCCCATCCGGACACGAGACGAAGTCTTCAATCTTGTATATTCATAGTCCAATAGTCCGGCCAAAGGATATAGTCCGGCTGTCTAGAGACCCCCTAATCCAGGACTCCCTCAGTAGCCCCTGAACCAGGCTTAAATGATGATGAGTCCGGCGCGCAGTATTGTCTTCGGCATTGCAAGGTGGGTTCTTCTCCAAATACTTCACGAAAGATTTTTGAATACAAGGATAGTGTCCGGTTCTACAAAACAAGTTCCACACCCCACCGTAGAGAGAATAATATTTCCATAAATCTAATCTGCTGACACATTTTAGTAGCACAACATCACGTCACGGCCCGGTCCTTATCTGAACCGTTTTTCTCAACCTGCGCTGCGCATATTGGGAGGCAGTTTTTCTGTCACGTCTTGTCAAAGCAGAGATCGTGTCCCCCTTATTACGGGATTATCATCAATACGGACGTGGGTAACCCAACCGTGCCTGCTGGTATGACTCCTAGATCTTAGGCAAGTCCAAAACGGCCATGAGGAGGACGCTTGATATTCACCCTCTTTATAAAGAGGACGAGGACTTTTCTTTTTTCCCTCTCGTGCTCAATCGAATCCTTCCCCCGCCTGGAGTTCTAACACCCAAAGCTCAGGTCAGGCGCTTCGGACCTTCAACTATGTCCAGATCCAACCTTCAAGGTTGGTGGATGCCTTCCTCTGTCATAGAGGAGGACATGAAGAAGCTGAGAGAGGCCAGATATCTGACCGCCGAAATTTTGCATAGGCTACCTGCCCGAGGGCAGGTCATCCCTACTCCCGAACCCACCGAGAGTGTCGTGTTCATCTCCCACTTCCTCCGAGGACTAGGCAGCACTCTGGATCCCTTTGTTAGGGGTCTTATGTTCTATTATGGGCTGGATTTCCATGATCTGGCTCCGGATTCCCTTCTTCACATGTCGTCATTTATTGTCGTATGTGAAGCCTTCCTCCACATTACCCCTCACTTCGGCTTGTGGCTCAAGACCTTTGATGTGAAGCCGAAGATGATCGAGGGGCGGCACATAGAGTGCGGAGGTGCCTTAATAAGCAAAATCGTTGATGCTCCATAGCCAAAGGGTTCCTTCCCAGAGGTGTCCAGATCATGGCAGCGGGAGTGGTTTTACATCACAGTTCCCCGAAGTGCCAAGTGGGTAGCCGCCCCACCTTTCGCTCGGGCCCCCCATCGCAACTGATCTCATGGATCAGCAGGGGGCTGAGCTGGGGTCCAGCAAAGGACGTGCCAATACTGTAGAGCCGTATCCGAGATCTCTTTGAGAGAGATTTCAGTCTGTTTATGGTAATGCAAGTTATGCTAGTTCGTCGAGTCCAGCCTTGAAAATGTCGGCCCCTCCGTATGTGGGAATTCAACCCGGAAGGACCACGAGCTATTCAGCATTTCCTCGGCATGACGCTCGAAGAGATGTACAAATCGTTCTTTGGACCCCAAATAGAGTGTCCGGACACCATCGAGGATGTGGGTTTGAGCTGCAACCGCCCTGCTACCCAAGTAAGTAATCCCATGGCCGAACCCGCTGTCCTTTTATTTATCATGGCATCATTCTCAAGAGTCGCTCTTTGACCAGGACTGGATAACAAAGGGGAAGATGATCAGGTGTTCAGCCCCCCTTCCTGAGGGCTTGGACAATCCGGTACTGGACAACATGCTCGAGTCGGCACCTTATCTAGTGCGCTCAAAGGAAGATGAAGGGGGATTAAAGAGGGCGAAAGCGGGCCTCACTCGCTACTCATTCCAACTGGGGGAATGAGTGCCTGCGAGGGAGGATAACCAGGGGGAAGAATCTGACATTCTCTCTCCCCGGGGAAGGAAGAGGACTACCTCTGAAGATCCGGAAACTAAGGTTTCCAAACGGGAGAAGAAATCTTCCCCAGAGGGTCCTGCCTCAGAGTGTATTCTTGCCGCACAATGTCCACGCGGGGATCAGCCCTCTACCGAGCTGTAAGTAATCAAAATGTACTTAATAGTGAAAATATCCTACCTTGCTTCCGAAGACAATAACTGATGCTTATAAATTGTAGTCCAGATCGTAGCCCTTCTCGACAGAGTTCGTCTTCGAGGGATCTTCTTCCGGAGATGATGGAGAGCGAAACGCCTCCCCCTGACACCCTGCCTCATGAGGCGGGCGACCCTGAAGTGTCGTCGCAGAGGGTATCTCTGGATCCACCAAGGCCAGAGGATAACCCTTTGGCTACCCAGAATCCCTAGTATCCGGCTCCTAAGGAGAGCGGCAGCAAGAGTTCGGAACCATACAATGTGCGGTCAGACGCACTGAAGGATCTTCTGGGGCAAGCGGCCGTCTCGGAAGTGCATCGTACGCTAATGGGTACGGTAATTAAAAGGATTTCATCCGCTGAAAGCGGATTGCACGAAGCCTTTATGAGTTTGCTGAAAGGCTTTGGGGTACGTGAAATAATGTATGTTTTTGATAGTACCGCACACGTTAGGTGTGCCCTATGCAAATAGTAGCCCCTGAGACTCTAGTTGTCGCCTAGAACGGTGACAACCCGAGGATCATATTCCCAGGTAATAACCCGACTGCCTTTATGTGCAGGTGGCTGAGGCTTCGGTGGCTAGCCGAACTGATGGGTTTACCGAGCTAAAGCGGCAACTTGATGCGGCCGATGACGATATCGTGCTTGTCAACCGGCGGCTTGACGAGGCACAGGGTAAGTGATTTCTCTGGTGATCGTCACATAATAAGAGGAGCATGATGCCAGTATCTTTAATATGTTGTGACTGCAGATAGAGCTGCCATCGTGGAGACCCTTCGGGCGGAGCTTGCCCAAGCCAAGGAACAAGCAAGGAGTAGCAGTGCGGCCGCTCTAAAGGCGGCCGAAGAGTTGAGGGCCGAACAGGCCGCGCATTGCGAGAGCAAGGAAAGAATGGACAAAATGGCTGTAGAGTTAAAAGATGCCGCTGACCCTTACCAGCTTCTTGAAGAATAAAGCCGAGCGAGGGCGACGGACATGGAGAAGGCCCTGGTAGCTGCCAAGGAAGCCCGCTCCAAAATTAGAGCGACGAAGGAGGAGCTGCGTCAAGCTGCAGATATCATGTCTGGGAAGCCCTTCTTGTTGCAGACTAAATTCGGAGATCCGAAGTATGCTCCTCTTGACCGACTATGGAGTTCTGCGGACGCCTACGTGGATTTGGCTGCAAGTGCTGCTGATGCGGCCGAGTACTTCAAGGATCAGAAAGATCACGAAGTGGAAAAAGCTATTCTGGACACAGTTTCATGCTCCAGTCCGTCCACTGTTGTTAAATGAGCGAATGGCCGAGTGGGCCAAGCTCCATAGGTTGTCCGAACTTTCCATGAGGTCTGTTGTGGATCATCTGTGGCCGGGAGGGCCAAGGCCGAATAGCTATTTTAGTTTAGTGCAACAATTCCTTGGTGTTGTGCCGTGCATCGATGCTATGAAGAGATCGGCATGCATAGAGGGTGCGCGGATGGCCTATGCCCGTGTCAAGACGTACTGGGCGGAGATGGAGGCCACCACTGTTGCGATATAGGGTTCGGCCGTAGGCCGAGTGGCTGTCGAGCACTACTTTGAAGAAGTTCTTGAAGGCGCTTGTTCGATAGAGGCTCAGTGCTTGAAGAATATTATGTTCTAGTGACATGTACTTCCATTGTAAAAACAATGTTTTATTGAGTTATCAAGGTTGTATTTATACTTTTGCCAAAAAGTACTATGATGTCTCCTGTGCGGCCGTTTATGTATATATGTATCTAACCTGAAAGTTTGCAGTCGTCGGCTTCCACCCCACGCATATAATGCGGGGGTGTTCGCCGAAAACGCGTATCCACACTTGATCCAACGTCTTGGTCCTTTATGGAGGTGGTAGCGCAGCGAACGAGGCAATCGGACTATAATGCTTTAACACTTTCACTTAGCCATAGGAGTTTGATGGTGGGGCTACTATATAGCCCCTGGTACTTCCGCGCTCGTCCGAATACGGGGCGCGTACGTACATGACCGGGAAACGGCCCTTCGCTAATGCAGAGGAATCCTGAAGATTCCACTGAGTCATCGAGTGGTTGACCAGTCTCTCGCTATATCATGACAGTCAATTTTCGGCTTTCTCTACTGAGGTGGTCATCCGGATGAACCAGGGCACAATCGCAATAGCTCTCCCAGTGCTACCTTAGCCGATATAACGGAACGTAAGGTACCAAAAGGTGGGAGCCGGGCAAACCCAACATTTGACCAAAGACATGATTCGGAGCTGATGCATATAGGGCCAAACTCGCGACGGCAAACACTCCCTAAGGTGTCCGGTCTTTATAACATAAACCGGGCTAAACAATGCCCTTAATAATAAACCCCATGTGTCCAGGTACATGCAATATCCTGACGTGGCCACATGCCAATAACGTCAGCATCCTTCTCAGTGGTGTGGAGTATCCAGAGGATGTGTGCAACAAGAGACAGTAAAAAAGGTTTACGCAAGCTCTTAATCTAAAAAGAAACCTTTGGGCGGGTCCCTGCTGCACGTCTGTGCCTGTGTCTCCATTGTGCCGTGTCCTGGACGGGTGTAGAACGATTGTCATTTGTAAAAGGAAAGAAATTAGGTGAAAGTTGCCGTGCCAAAAAAGGAAGAATTGGTTATTATCAATGAACTATCAAAATTCAAGAGAAGTTAAGTTGAGCCGGGCTGGCCCTGATTACACGCGGGAAGCCCCTGGTATCGTCTATGAGGGTTTGATCGTCAAACCAATCTCATGTATATGTGGTGGAGCGCCGTACTCGTCTAACCGCGTCCGTGGTCTTGACGACCTGTCATTTTTTCTGGTTGGTGAGGCCGTCTAGTTCGCGGTTGTTAAAGCCGTCGCATCCTCTTCCGCACGCAAAAAATGTTCGGTATTTCCGCTAACTGTGATGATGCCATGTGGACCGGGCATCTTAAGCTTGAGAAAAGCATAATGCAGTATTGCATTAAAACGAGCGAAAGCCGTTCTTTCGAGTAGTGCTTGATAACCACTTCGGAATGGAGAGACGTGGAAAGTTAACCTTTCGCTTTGGAAGTTATCGGGAGAACCGAATACAACCTCTAGCAGTAGAGAGCACGTACAGCGGGCCTCTTGGCCTGGTATTACTCCCTTGAAGGTAGTATTACTGTGGCTTATTTGTGTCGGGTCTATCTCCATTTTGCGGACTGTGTCCTGATATATCAGATTTAGATCACTGCCGCCGTCCATGAGGACTCGTGTGAAATGGTACATGTTGATTATTGGGTCTAACACCAAGGCCGCCAGTCCTTCGTGTCGGATACTTGTCGCGTGATCCCTACGATCAAAAGTGATCGGGCAGGCCAACCAGGGGTTGAACCTAGGGGTGACGGGCTCTATGGCGCGTGTGTCTCGGAGTGCATGCTTGCTTCTCCTCTTCGTCACATGGATCACGTTTACCGTTTTAACCTCTGGTGGGAACTTTTTATGTCCTCTGGTGCTTTGTTGGCGAGGTTCATCCTCTTCTTCGCTTGGTGTCTCTTCCCCTTTGTGTTCGGCGTTTAGCTTACCGGCCTGCTTGAAGACCCAACATTCTCTGTGGGTGTGATTTGCAGGTTTGTCGGGGGTGCCGTGAATCTGACAGAGCTTGTCAAGAATCTTGTTTAGGCCAGATGGTCCTTCTCTGCTGCCTTTGAAAGGCTTTTTCCGCTGACCTGGTCGAGAGCCCCTGAATCCGGCGTTTACCGCCGTATTATCTGGGCTACCTTCTTTATTTCGACGCTTGTTTTTGTTGCATCATGGTTTTCCATTGCCATCCCCGACTTCGGATGTGCTTGGGTCGCTGGTGCTGCTACGGGCCAACCAGCTATCTTCGCCCGCGCAAAAGCGGGTCATGAGGCTTGTTAGGGCTGCCATTGTTCTCGGTTTTTCTTGGCCGAGGTGTCTGGCGAGCCATTCGTCTCGGACACTGTGTTTAAAAGCTGCTAAGGCTTCGGCGTCCGGACAGTCGACGATTTGGTTCTTCTTGGTGAGGAACCTATTCCAAAGCTTTCGCCCGGACTCTCCGGACTGTTGGATTATATGACCTAAATCGTCTGCATCCGGAGGTCGGACATAAGTCCCTTGAAAATTAGCCCGAAAAGCGTCCTCGAGCTCCTCCCAACTTCGAATTGAGTTTTCGGGGAGGCTTTTCAGCTAGTGTCGAGCTGGCCCTTTAAGCTTGAGTTCAAGTATTTAATGGCATGGAGATCATCTCCGTGAGCCATATGAATATGGAGGATAAAGTCCTCGATCCAGACTCCAGGGTCTGTGGCCCCGTCGTACGCCTCTATGTTCACTGGTTTGAATCCTTCTGGAAATTCGTGATCTAGCACCTCATCGGTGAAACATAGGGGGTGTGCGGCACCCCTCTATTGGGATATGCCATGGTGTTTGGACGGTTGTAGTATTCGGTTTTGATTTTGTGCCGGAGCGCGCTTCCTAGATCCATAGATGGATCTGGTCGCACCGGATTTTTGGCGCAAGTTCTCACGTAGATCGTGTGTTGACTTATGTGCGACTTTGTTAGCCACTCTATCGCGGTCACAAGGTGGTGGATCCGGCCGGTTGGTCGTATCATTTTTCAGCGGTGTGGGCTCTAAGGCCTCATCGTCGAATTCAGGTAATAGCTTGCACTTTGGATAGTTGTTTGTGTGGTAACTTCCACCATACTTTGTTTCGTTGTTGAGCACTTTGTTCCACCTGCTGTAGAGCGTATGTTGTGCGGCCTTAAGCTTTTGCTTCTACTTCTTCAGGCTCCTCGCTGTGGCAATAAAACTTCTGCGGAGGTTCTCTTGCTCCAAGTGCGTTTCCGGGATGATGTGTGCATCTTCGTCCGGACTGTTTTCCTCCCCGGACGGGGTTTGATGAGTTTTATCCTTGGCGTCGCCATGTTCGGACGCCGGATCCACACTATGTTTGTCACTTGCATCTTGATCATGCTCTGCCATCGGGGCGGTGCAGTCGTTGTTTCTTCTAGAGTCGACTGGACTGTTTTTTCCTCTTGCATTGTTATCGTTGTTTTTGCTATGGCGGGACTTAGAGCAGCGCCACTGACGTCGGCGCTTAGGTTGCTTGGAGGGGGCATCCTCCGCTGTCTCTTCGCCATTGCCCTCTTTGGGTGTATCCACCATGTATATGTCATGTGATGAAGTGGTTGTCCGGCGCCCTGTGGGCTCTGGTTCCTGTTCGTCTCCTGCATCTTCGTTCATGCCGTCGATGTCTTCGGAGTCGAAGTTACGCATGTCGGTTAAGTCGTCGACAGTGGCTAGCAAGTGGGTGGTGGGTGGGCAGCGAATTTCTTCGTCATCTGCATCCCATTCTAGCCGAACATAGTTCGGCCAAGGTTCTCCTGACAGGGAGAGAGACCTTAATGTATTTAGCAGATCGCTGAAAGGCGAGTGCTGAAAGATATCCGCGGAGGTGAACTCCATGATCGGCTCCCAGTCGGGTTCGACGGGCACGGATGTAAGCGGCTCGGAGTCCATGGCCGGAGATGAATCTGGTGGTTCAGCGACACGGCTCTCGTAAGGGGTAAAGTCAGCATCCGGCTCTATCACTGCTGAGAGCGCGGCCTCTGTGGCGGGGTATATCCCTCCGCTCTGGGATGGCATGATTTGCTCCGGATTGACAGCCGAAGTAGTTGCAGATGTGATCTCCCAAATACTGTCCGACGATAGAGTTATGTCATGCTCGTCGTGACTGTGCGGTGCACCTGACACAGGCTCGAATCCGTCGAAGATCAAGTCTCCGCGGATGTCGGCAGTGTAGTTCAAGTTTCTGAATCTGACCTGATGGCCAGGGGCGTAGCTCTCGATCTTCTCCAGATGGCCAAGCGAATTGGCCCGTAGTGCGGAGTCGCCGAATACAAGGATCTGTCCGGGGAGGAAAACCTCACCTTGGACCGCATCGCTACCGATGATCGAAGGAGCCATCAAGCCTTATGGTGATGACACAGTGGAACTCTCAATGAAAGCACCAATGTCGGTGTCAAAACCGGCGGATCTCGGGTAGGGGGTCCCGAACTATGCGTCTAAGGCGGATGGTAACAGGAGGCAGGGGACACGATGTTTAGCCAGGTTTGGGCCCTCTTGATGGAGGTAATACCCTACGTCCTGCTTGATTGTTCTTGATGATATGAGTATTACAAGAGTTGATCTACCACGAGATCGTAGAGGCTAAACCCTGGAAGCTAGCCTATGGTATGATTGTATGTTGTCCTATGGACTAAACCCTCCGGTTTATATAGACACCGGGGGGGCTAGGGTTACACAAGGTCGGTTACAAGGGAGGAGATATACATATTTTTATTGCCTAGCTTGCCTTCCACGCCAAGTAGAGTCCCATCCGGACACGGGACGAAGTCTTCAATCTTGTATCTTCATAGTCCAACAGTTCAGCCAAAGGATATAGTCCGGCTGTCCGGAGACCCCCTAATCCAGGACTCCCTCAGGAACTGAGATATTTCATGCTAGAAACTTCCGTGTGCAGCCACAAGCTATTATGGGCTCTAGCATATTTGAGTAAGTTGCGTGAAGCTCTTGAAGAGGTAGACTAGCAGGTAGTGGGTTCTAGGTGGTATAGTCTATCCGGAGTAGAGAGTTAATGCTTCTGAAAGACTATGTCTCGGTCATCCGTTTCTCAAACACCATGTAGTGCGAGAAATCCAACGGAGGAGATCGAGTCTTGTGGGGAAAAGTGCGCAAACCTCTGCAGAGTGTACAAACTAATCATGGTTAGCTGTGTCCCCGGTTATGGACATCTTGAGTATCTAGTACTTGGATTATCATATGTATATCATCACTCTAAATTAATATTGTTGGGTTGATAATTACTTTTAATTGGGATTGAGTTGGAGGAACCTTCTCTATGATGTTTCAACTACCATGATAGTAAATAAAATATATTCCTTTGTTGTAGGGAAAAATTAGCTTTTTGCAAAACTTTAACCGTAGAGCTTTCCACCAGCCAAATATGCATATAGTGATAGCATTATTCTGTTCTTGCTTTATCGTGTTATATTGCCAGCATATTCCATGTGTTGACCCGTTTTTGGGCTGCAATGTATTATGTTGCAGACTTTTCAGACAAGGAGTAAGGTTCGTTAGGTCGTTGCCGTACAGCTCAGCTATGCTGTTGGAGTTCATGGACTCACTTTATCTTCCAAGCCTTTCGCTGTTATCATTTTAGATGGCCTTAAGCCATATTTATTGTAATAAGTTCTCCATTGAGACATTCGATGTAATAAGTGTGTGATTGCTACTCTGCTATAAATCCTTTGAGTATTGTGTGTGTCAGCATTACTGATCCAGAGATGACACTGAAGCACAGAGACTTGACCATTTGAGGTCGGGTCGCTACAAGATGGTATCAGAGCACACACTGAGTGTAGGACACGACCACTAAGCTAAAGCCCTAGATCACCACTCTCTTCTCATTTCTGACTCCTCTCCATTTTCTACTCATTAGGATGGCAGACGCAAGGAACAAGTTTGCACAACCGGATGAAGAAGCACCTTTTGGATGACACTTGAAGGAAGTCACTAAGTACCTGAACATTGGAATACCAAGATTCAGCGGGACTTACAACACCACTTTACCAAAAGAGGAGCGATGGATGATTCAAGTTCAAGTTCCAGGAAGGACATTCGTGCCAGTCACCAAACCCATAGAGTTTTCCTTTGATGCACTAACCTGGAGTCTAGGAAAGTGTATGGCAGCTCACATCACCATGGGACGCATTGCAGAAGTTTACCATAAGGAGCTTAAGGATACTATCTATCAGATTTGTGGGCGCCGAGATGAGCAATGGGAGATGATCAGAACCAGGAAGGATAGATCAATCGCAGCTTTCATCCAGGAGTTAAACCAGCACATTCGTCGCTAGGAGAACCAGATGTGCGCAGGCATGATAGATCTGAAGAAGGCGATGACAAGGATCACAGAACTGGAGGAAGAACTCAAGGCTACTCGCGAAGATCATGAGGAGAAAATCGTCGTACTAGTGGAGAAGAATGATGATCTGGAAAGGAAGCTAGGAGTATTCATGTGAGACCCCGCGCTAGGAGGAGAAGAGGATGAACCCAAGGAGATTCGTTCTGAGGACTACATCATCATCGACGACACCGACTCGGACCCCGACGATAGCGATGATGACTATGAAGACGAAGCTGGAGCAGACATCATGGAGTCTTCGACCGATCAATATTTCTAGTAGACCACCACATCAGTAGTAGTATTCCACCATGTATATAGGATAGTCCGAGCACTTTTGTAACGATAGTTAGATCGATTGTATGCCTTTTTTGATTGATTGAGTGGTATGATTGTGTTTGTCTCATGTGCATATGGGTAGTGTTTTTCTCACCAGACCTCATTCTATTCTATTCTCTTCCCTCTAAACCCTTAGATGCCTCCGAGACGTGACCCCGAATTCACTTTCCCACCGGAGCTCACTCAGTTGATCCAGCAGCAGAATACACCGATGCAGTTGTTAGTTCAAAACCAAGGCAGCAACAACAACAACAACAACAACAACAACAACAATAGCAACAACAACAGCAACATCAACAGCAACAGCAACAGCAGCAACAACAACAGCAGCAGCAGCAACAACAGCAACAACAGCAACAGCAGCAACAACGGCAACAGCAGCAACAATAGCAACAATAGCAGCAACAACAACAACAACAAAAACAACAACAACAACAACAACAACAACAACAACAACAACAACAACAACAACAACAACAACAACAACAACAACAACAACAACAACAACAACAACCAGTTGACAACTTAGCCCGCTTTCTGAGGTTGCAGCCGCCGGTGTTTTCCAGCAGCACTGAGCCGATAGTGGCAGATGATTGGCTCCGCAGGATTGGAAGGGAGTTAACCACTACAGGATGTACATATGCTGAGAAGGTGCGGTTTGCCACACATCAATTGGATGGACCAGCAGCCTCATGGTGGGAGAATTACATAGTTACCTATCCTATAGCCACTGTTACATGAGATCAGTTTCAACAAGCATTCCGCACCGCCCATGTCTCAACGGGATCTATGAGCATGAAGAAGCGTGAGTTTCGCAAGTTGTGCCAAGGGAAACGTACTATGGGGCAGTACG
This sequence comes from Triticum aestivum, assembly GCF_018294505.1. NCBI lineage: Eukaryota > Viridiplantae > Streptophyta > Magnoliopsida > Poales > Poaceae > Triticum > Triticum aestivum. The sequence goes on along the minus strand of NC_057806.1, from coordinate 440,475,154 downwards.
TGGATGAATTTAGCTCTGTTGGAAAAGGCAGTGCCTAGGAGGCTCTTAGGCACGCCTAGGCGCTAGGCCATGGCCAAACGCCTCGCCTAGGGCATAAATGGAGGTCTAGGCAGGGCAAGTAAGGAATTGCCTACCCAAGCAAGAAATCATGCAACATACTGTATTGATATGCCAAACGGGTTATATTCCAGTGGCAGTAGACGGTAATTAACTTACTATATGCGCTAATCTAATATCAACACCCATATAATAATCACAAATACACTACGAGTAAAAACTATATTACCGCCTAGGCCGCGCCTAGGGCGCTTAGGCGCCGCCTAGGCACTAGACGAAGGCCAACCACCTCACTTACGCCTACCGCTTTTTCCAACCTTGGAATTTAGTAAGCTGTCTCGTTATGCCCCTGACGATGTGGCCACAGATGCCGCGAAGCAGGAGAAGTTTATGGAAGGGCTGAACGATGAGATGAGCATGCAGTTGATGGTGGCAACATTTAACAACTATCGGGAGTTGGTAGACAAGGCTCTTATGATTGAAGGGAAGCAGCAGCAAATTGAGAGCCGCAAAAGGAAGTATGGACAAGGAAGGTACAACTCAGGAGCTCAGCAGAAGCCTCTTCTAACCCCGACCTCGGGAGGACTTGTTCATAACCATGGAGGTCATAACCATAACGGAGGAAGTTCGCATAACCACAATGGTTCCAAGAATGGGACTGGGAAAGGAACCAACAACAATCAGACCCGCACCAATCCAGCCACACCCGCTGTCGGCGTTCTGGGAATGGGGGTCCCCAGACTTGCCTGCCTACGGCCTGCGGCGTGGCTCAAGTGGGGGCCCAGCGCGGCCCATCTTCATCAGCTCAAGCTCAAGACCCTCGCGAGGGGCCAAGCCTCGCGGGGCGGACGACAGAAAACTTCCTTAGAGGCAAGCTCACGAGGAGGCAGAGAGATCAAGGCAGGGGTACCTCATGAGGAGCCCGTGACGCAAGCCATGACGATCGAGACCAGGCGGGCGCCGGCCTGCGTAGTGTCCTTGTTTCCCCTTTGGTGAAAAGGGGGCAAGCACAGGCCAAGGCATCTGGCAAAGGTTACCATTCCGATGCAACGAGACCAAGACCAACAGAGTGGCAGGACGGAGGTCACCATGGAGCCCAAGACAGCGTCATCACCAGTGCTTTTGGCAGTCGAAGACCACCTTTGGTCAGGATAACTTGTACTAGATGTTCCCCTTCAAAACGGCCAATTGTTGGCGCCCTTCCCGCTCATTATTTGGGGAGAAGCCCGGGGCCTCTATAAATAGAGCTAGCCACCACAGAGTAGAGGGGAGGGACACACCTAGATATCTAGAGATCTGGTAGAGCTCTAGCAGAGAGAGAAAGAGGCGACTAAACTCACCAAAGCAGTTCATCGCATCAGCTCAAGAACACCTCTCGCGAGGCTGTTCTTCCCTTGTACTATTCATCATCAGCCCCTGAGGCAATCCACCACACCACACACTGGAGTAGGGTATTACACCACAACGGTGGCCCGAACCAGTATAAACCTCGTGTACCTTGTGTTGTTCGTTGTTTCCAGCTTAGATCACGCGAGGAGATTGGACGTAGATCGGTAGGGAGAGATCTCCGCGCGCACCCCAGTGTTCGAACCTCAAGGGTCTGTCGAAACCCGAAATCCGACATTTGGCGCGCCAGGTAGGGGTGCGCCGGAATCTTTCTTCCGATGTTCGTGTGCGATCTTCCGTCGTGTCCATGGCTGACGCTCGCCGGGCTCGCGCCGAGCGCCAGGCTGCCCTCGCCACCCGCGTCGCCCAGACACCACCCGTCGGCGGACGCCCTCGTCGTTCCCCGTCGCCTGCCGCCACTGGCCCGGCGGGGAACGAGCAGCAGGCCTCATCCCAGCATCCTTTGGTGCGGCGGGAGGGCTGCACCGCCACACCGTCGCTAACTCCAGCCGCCTCGTCGTCCCACGCTCGTCGTGCCCCCACGGGCGCACACGCCGCGCTGCTCCTGGCAAGAGAGCTCTTGCACTACCACCCTGTCGACGACCTCTACGAGGACTGGCTCGCCCGCATCACCGAGCTTGTCAGCACCGCAGGGGGCTCCCCCTTGCCGTCCCTCTCGCTGCCTCGCCCTCCTTTCCGCACAGGAGGCGAGGATCAGGAGGTGCTTCCACCACCTCCTCCCCAAGAAGGCGCCCTGGCTCCAATGCATGCAGCCCCAGGGCGAGACCCTCCGCATCTGGCACCTGCGCAGCGAGAAAGGAGCTGCCAAGAGATCCCTCGTCCCCAAGAAGGTGCTCGCGCGCTCCCAGCATCGGCGCGCCAAGACCCCGCGCTGCTCCAAGCGGCGGCGCACGGTAAGCCCCAGGAACAAGCCCAATACCAGCAAAAGGCACCGGTGGCCACAGCAGGCTGCCGCACCCTCACCCTCGAGCTACGCGGCGTCGCATGGCCAGGCAAGTTCAAGCCTGACCTGTCCCCTTGCTACGATGGCACGGCAGACCCCGCGGAGTTCCTACAGCTCTACGAGCTATGCATCAAAGCCGCCAACGGAGACAAAAGGGTCATGGCGACCTGGTTTCCCATGACGCTCAAGGACGGGCCCCGCACCTGGCTCCTGGCACAATCTCCTCCTGGGACGAGATGCACACTGGCTTCATCGCCAACTTCCAGGGCACTCGTGACCGGCCCCCGGCCATGAGCGATCTGCGCCGCATCAAGCAACAGCAAGGGGAAACCCTGCAGAAATACATCCAGTGCTTCAACAACGCTCGCCTCAAGATCCCCAAGGTGACTGAAGAAGCCATCATCTCGGCCTTCTCTGATGGCGTACGCGACATCAAGATTAAGGAGGAACTAGCAATCCGTGAAGACCTGTGCACATCCCTGGAGCTGTTCAACTTGGGGAACAAGTGCGCCAGGGCCGAGGAAGGGCGCCTTTCCCTCCTTGAACTCCCAGCTGCCGACCCAGAAGAGAAGAAGCCCAAGGCCAAGGACGTGAAGCGCAAGGGGGCTGACGTGCTTGCAGCGGAACCGGACACCAAGCGAGGCAGGAATCAGCCTGGGTCATCCAAGGGCAGCCGGTACTGCGTGTACCACGACCTCCACACCCACAACACCAACGAATGTCAAGAGCTCAGGGCCATGAGAGATGGACGTGCCGGCCGACGCCCCGAGCGCAACGACAGGGGCTATGGCCGAGGAGGAGGAAGAGGTGGTGGACGATGGAAAGACCGTGGCCCTCGCCAAGGGTGGCGTGACCGACCTCACGAGGATCGCTGGCAGGACCAGCCTCGCGAGGGAGGCTGGAGAGATCAGCCTCGTGAGGATCGCCTGCACAGCAACGCAGGCCTTCCTCGTCTGCCGCCGCCGCCAAGGAGGAACGAAGGCCGGCATCAAGACGAGGAGGCTGGGGGCTTCCAGGAGCCGCGCGCATTCGCTTGCATCTTGGGTGGAGCGCAGGCCCCAGCCTCACAGCGCATCTTCAAGCAGTTTGCTCACGAGGTGAATGCAGTCCTCCCCAAGCTTGAGGCCACGCGCCCTCTCAGGTGGTCTGCGTGCGCTATCACGTTCAGCTCAGCGGATCAGCTCAAGTGCCCGGCAACAGCCGGAGTCCTCCCGATGCTTTGCTCCCCAGTCATCAGCAATGTGCAGGTCACCAGGACCCTCATTGACGGCGGAGCAGGACTCAACGTCCTATCCGTCGAGACGTTCGACAATCTCCAAGTGCCATACGATCAGCTTCAGCCGACCAAGCCCTTCTCAGGAGTCACTGATGGTTCCACTGTTCCAATAGGGCAGGTTCGCCTTCCAGTCACCTTCGGGCAGCGCAACAACTACTGCACCGAGCTCATCGACTTCGACGTCGCCCACATCCGTCTGCCATACAACGCCATCCTCGGGTACCCAGCCATGACCAAGTTCATGGCAATGACTCACCATGGGTACAATGTTCTCAAGATGCCAGGAAGAGGTGGAGTCATCACCGTACCCTGTGAAGAAAGGGACACAGTGTGTTCACTTGAGCGCGCGTTCCAAGCCGCAGCAATCGAAGAACCAGACCACAGGAACGGAAGGCTTCCCGAGGCGACCCTTAAGAAGAAGAAGGTTTCGCCTGGCCCAAGTCATAAGGAGGCAGGCGCCTCCGGAGGTGTTGCGTCAGGATCTGCGCCCAATCAGGGAGCGCCACCCTCTCTCGCATAGGAGGGCGCGCCTGGCGCCCTCCTCAGGCAGGGCTCGGGGGCTCTTTCTTGGAGAGCCAGCGACTTTGCCAAGGTCGCGAGGGAGGCGCTCGGGCACCACTTGGAGGGGTGCTTCCAGGTACGTTTCCCTCAGGAAGGTACAAGGCAAGGAAGACCAAACCCTCAGGAGTTCATCGCAAGAAACACCCAGGAGCTACAGGAGTCGAGAGTCATGCGCGGCAGCCGCCATTTGCCCACCGTAGCCCCACATCCAGGCGAGGATGATGGGATGCGCGTCTGCATCGACGTGCCAGGGCTCAACCGAGCCGCGTCTCAGGAGCGCCTCTGGCCTTCGCGCGTGGGGCGTTGCGAGGGTCCACCTCACAGCTACATTCGCATGCCTTTCGGCCTGTCGAACGCGGTCGCCGCTCATCAACGCCCGCTGAAGAGTATTCTGGAAGCCCAGGAGGTTAGGCATTGCGCAGTCCTGGCGGAGATGGAGATGGCCCTCGGAGACCCACCTGCGCCCCCGGAGCCTCCCGAGGCTCCTGGGCCTGGGGGCTCGTGAGGGTTGGCGTCTTCATCGCGCATCGCTTGCTTCTTCAACATCACTCCATCTTCAATGCACTAGGTGACACCTTTCTAACTTCCGTTCTTAGCTGGGAGCGCCCACAGGGCGGCATCATTCCCAGGTCGCGTGGGTCCGTCCCTGCGGCATGTATCCGTTTTGCTTATGCTCTTTACTTACCTTGTTGGGGTGCCCCTCAGGCTGCATCATCCCCGAGCTGCTCGGGCCTGGCCCAGTGGCGTTTGTTTCTCCGCGTCTACTTAAAATGAATTTGCTCTTTCGCACTTAATTGTCACCTGCTGCTTATCGCGTACTTCTCCGCTTTCATGCAAAGCGCTTGCACGTTAAAAGGGGGGTACCTGAGCATCGCAACTCATGGGCTCCTACTAGCTCTTCAGCCCTCACCCCCTGGCCTTGACCCATGGCATCGCGACCTGTCATACCAGCGGCGGCTGAGCTAGCTCAAGGGCCGGGACCTGAGGACGTAGAGCATTTGCATTCTAACTACCCTGCAGGAACACACCATTGATAAAGGCCCAGAGCCAGGTGCAACCTGCCTTGAGGTAGGGCCTCGTGAGTCCCGCGCTGGCTCACGAGTGCCCAGATACACCTCTCCTAGCCCTACCGTGCCAGCCACATGTCAGGGCGGGGCTGTACACGCCCCGGGGGCTCCTCCCGGAGGGGAGCCCCCTCCCACGTACCAGTGGAAGCACCATGCTCCGCGCTGGCTGACGACACTGCCGAGGAGCGGCTATGCCCGTACACATACGGAAGCTCTATGCTCCACGCTGGTGATAAACAACTGAGGGCGGCCTACGGCCGTACCAACCTCAGGGAGCCCAGAGCTCAGTGTCCGGCACCATCGCAACGCCTCCCCTCGGGAGCACCGCACGAGGGGGCTGGACACGGGGGCTACGCCCGGGCCTCGCCCGAGCACACGCCACCCAGCCAGGTCCCTCGGACCTGGTCGTCACGCGCCCCTCCCCGAGCTGAGCCAAGGTATGGAAACCCATTTGAACGTCAAGGGGGACTCCTGAGCATCGCGACTCAGGAGCCTAACTTGCCCCGTAGCCCCTCGCTCCTTAGTCCCGTACTGGTTTCCGGTCGGGGCTAACGCTGGGTGAGGTATGCGCGGGGCCGGGCCCTGCCGATGCAGAACGATCAATCCACTCCTCGTTCCCCCCTTTCCTACTTGTTGCTTGCGCGTCAAGGGGGACTCCTGAGCATCGTGACTCAGCAGCCTAACTTGCCACGTAGCCCCTCGCTCCTTAGTCCCGTCCTGGTTTCCGGTCGGGACTAACGCTGGGTGAGGTATGCGCGGGGCCAGGGCCTGCTGACGTAGAGCGCGTGCAAGTAGGGGAGAAAAATGCAAATTCCAGGAAATTCAAAGCAAATATTACAAGCCATAGATTGTTTCACGACGCCAAACACAAGTTTAAACGCCTCCGCGAGGCATGGTGCATGTTGCAGGAATAAAAACAGGGCAGAAGCCGTGAAGGGATCACTCTCCAGTGGCGCCGCCGCCCGTGGTGGAGTCACGCTGGGGGACTCCGCCTCCCGGGGCCGCCGAGCTGGCGGCACCGCGCCCGGGCAAGACGCTGAAGGTGCGGAACCTCCCCAGCAAAGCTTCGGCTCGGCCTTTCACGGTCTCAGCGGCAGCGGCGGCAAGGTCGCCGCTCACGGGTTCCAGCAGGCTGTTGAAATCGACGTCGGGGTCGCGCAGGTAGACGTGGCTGAGGACATGCGTCAGCACCGCAGAAGACAGGGCACGCGCCTCGGCCTCGGCCGTGGGGCCAAGGATGTCTACGACATCTTCAAGCGCACGGACCAGGAAGGGATGGACTGAAGGGGCTCGTGCAGCCCCGTACTTATAGCCGGAGGAGGCCAACCGCCGAGCACCACGATCGCAGGTAATCATGACCGGTTTCTCTGCATGCAGGGACTTGTCAAGTCGTGCGGTCGCCGAAGCATCATGGGGAAGCGCACATGCCCACGTCCAATCAATCGCCACACGACGCCCAAGGCCGCAGGCTATTGGGGCCCACGGTGCTTTGCGCTTGCCCCTTCGCTTCCCTGCTAGGCCAAGCCCGGGCGCGCCTTGGGCCCGGGGGCTACTGTCGGCGTTCTGGGAACGGGGGTCCCCAGACTTGCCTTCCTGTGGCCTGCAGCGTGGCTCAAGTAGGGGCCCAGCGTGGCCCATCTTCATCAGCTCAAGTTCAAGACCCTCGCGAGGGGCCAAGCCTCGCGGGGCGAACGACAGAAAACTTCCTCAGAGGCAGCCTCATCAGGCAGGCTCGTGAGGAGGCAGAGAGATCAAGGCAGGGGTACCTCATGAGGAGCTCGTGATGCAAGCCATGACGATCGAGACCATGAGGGCGCCAGGCGGGCGCCGGCCTGCGCAATGTCCTTGTTTCCCCTTTGGTGCAAAGGGGGCAAGCACAGGCCAAGGCATCGGGCAAAGGTTACCATTCCGGTGCAACGAGACCAAAACCAACAGAGCGCAGGATGGAGGTCATCGTGGAGCCCAAGACGGCGTCATCACCAGTGCTTTTGGAAGCCGAAGACCACCTTTGGTCAGGATAACTTGTACTAGATGTTCCCCTTCAAAATGGCCAATTGTTGGCGCCCTTCCCGCTCATTATTTGGGGAGAGGCCCAGGGCCTCTATAAATAGAGCTAGCCACCACAGAGTAGAGGGGAGGGACACACCTAGACATCTAAGGATATGGTAGAGCTCTAGCAGAGAGAGAGAGAGAGGCGACTGAACTCACCAAAGCGGTTCATCACATCAGCTCAAGAACACCTCTCGCGAGGCTGTTCTTCCCTTGTACTGTTCATCATCAGCCCCTGAGGCAATCCACCACACCACACACTGGAGTAGGGTATTACACCACAACGGTGGCCGGAACTAGTATAAACCTCGTGTCCCTTGTGTTGTTCGTTGTTTCCAGCTTAGATCACGCGAGGAGATTGGACGTAGATTGGTAGGGGAGAGATCTCCGCGCGCACACCAGTGTTCGAACCTCAAGGGTCTGCTGGAACCCGAAGTCCGACACCCGCCAAGAGAGACCTAAGTCATGTTACTTGCTTCAAGTGCGGGAAGACTGGACGCTATGCCACGGAGTGCTCTGAAGCGAAGAATGGAAACGGTAATGGGAGCACTGGGAAGAAGCCTAATCCATTCAACAAAGGACAAGTGAACCACGTTAATGTGGAGGAGGTTGAAGGGCAGCCAGACGCAGTTATCGGTAAGTTTTTGGTTAAGTCTTTTACCGCCCTTGTTCTTTTTGATGCTGGTGCATCGCATTCATACATATCAAGGGGATTCGTGGATCAGTTTAGACTACCAACCCAAACCCTTAGGACCCCTTTGTTAGTAAGTTCACCTGGAGCAGAGTATATGGCCAGCCGATGGTGCGACCGGATACCCCTAACCATTGGTAGCCATGTTTTTCCGTCAGATCTAATAATTTTGGAGTCACAAGGATTGGATGTGATATTAGGCATGGACTGGATCTCAAAGTATGGAGGAATCATTGACTGTGCTAGTAAATCAATTTGTCTCACCACCCCGGAGGGAAAAAGGATCAAGTATGTATCTAGACATGCGCCTATGAGTAGCCAAGCAAATACCCTCATGGGAGTTTTTCAGGAGGAAGTGCCTGTAGTGAAGGATTACCCAGATGTTTTTCCAGAGGAGTTACCAAGCATGCCACCGGATCAAGACATTGAGTTTTTGATAGAGCTATTGCTAGGTATCGGGCCAATATCAAAGAGACCCTACCGGATGTTGCAAATGATCTGGAGGAGATTAAGAAGCAAATCAAGGAGTTATTGGAGAAAGGTTACATCTAATTGAGTTCATCACCATAGGGAGCCCCAGTGCTTTTGGTTGAGAAGAAGGATAAGTCTCTAAGGATGGTTGTTGATTATCGTGCATTGAATGAGGTGACAATCAAGAACAAATACCCACTGCCGATGATCAATGATTTGTTTGACCAGTTGCAAGGAGCTAAGGTGTTCTCGAAGATCGATCTGCGATCAGGATATCACCAACTGATGATCCGGGAAAAGGATATACCTAAAATCGCATTTACCACAAGATACGGGTTATATGAGTATACGGTCATGTCATTTGGACTGACTAACGCCCCTGCCTATTTCATGAGCATGATGAACAAGGTGTTCATGGAATATTTGGATAAGTTTGTTGTGGTGTTTATTGATGATATAATGGTATACTCGAAGAATGAAGAGGAGCACAAAGAGCATTTGCGTTTAGTTCTCAAGAAACTCAGGGAACATCAGTTGTATGCCAAGTTCAGCAAATGTGAGTTTTGGTTGAAAGAAGTTGGATTCCTTGGACATGTTATATCAGGAGAAGGTATAGAAGTAGACCCCACCAAGGTTCAGTCAGTCACTGAATGGTTGGCACCCACTTCAGTTAGCGAGATCCGCGGTTTTCTTGGACTTGCAGGATATTACCGGAGATTCATTGAGATTTTTTGCAAGATTCGAAGCCAATGACAGAGCTATTGAAGAAGGATATCAAATTTAAATGGACGGAAGAATGTGAAGCGAGTTTTTAGGAGTTAAAGAAACATCTGACTACAGCCCCAGTACTAATTCTGCTGGATATACGCAAGCATTTCCAAGTGTATTGTGACGCCTCTCGCTTAGGACTTGGAGGAGTACTGATGCAGGATGGAAGAGTTGTTTCGTATGCCTCGCGACAATTGAAACCACATGAGTTAGATTATGCCACGCATGACTTGGAGTTGGCTGCCGTAGTGCATGCGTTGAAGACTTGGAGACATTATCTTATTGGAAACCATTGCGATGTATACACTGACCATAAGAGTTTGAAGTACATTTTCACACAGAAGGAGCTGAACCTTATGCAGAGGAGATGGTTGGAGCTTATAAAGGATTATGACATGAAGCTTCACTATCATCCAGGCAAGGCCAACGTCGTAGCAGACGCTTTGAGCCGGAAGAGTTATGCCAACACACTCATAAGCGTAGGATTGCCAAAGGAGTTGGCAGAGGATCTCAGGGAACTTCGATTGGAAATTGTCCCTAGAGGTTTTGTTGCAACAATGGAAGTTCAGTCTATATTGTTAGGAAAGATTCGAGAAGCCCAGAAGGATGACAAAGAGATCGCCGAGATAAAAGAGAAATGAGCAAAGGAAAGGCCAAAGGTTTTCGTGAGGATGAACACGACACCTTGTGGTTTGAGGACCATGTTTATGTGCCCAATAACACAGAGATCGGGAAGTTAATACTTCAGGAGGATCAAGATACGTCTCCGTCGTATCTATAATTTTTGATTATTCCATGCCAATATTATTCAACTTTCATATACTTTTGGCAACTTTTTATATTATTTTTGGGACTAACATATTGATCCAGTGCCCAGTGCCAGTTCCTGTTTGTTGCATGTTTTATGTTTCGCAGAATATCCATACCAAACGGAATCCAAACGGGATAAAAACGGATGGAGCTTATTTTTGGAATATTTGGAAAATTCCGGAAGAAAAATCCACGCGAGACGGTGCCCGAGGTTGTCACGAGGTAGGGGGCGCGCCTGACCCCCCTGGGCGCGCCCCCTACCCTCGTGAGCCACCCGTAAGGCGGTTGACGCTCTTCTTTTGCCGCAAGAAAGCTAATTTTCAGGGAAAAAAATCACGGCGAAGGTTTCAGGCCAATCGAAGTTACGGATCTCCATATATACACGAAACGGTGAAACAGAGCCAGAACATAATGCAGAAACAGAGAGAGATAGAGAGATAGATCCAATCTCGGAGGGGTTGTCGCCCCTCCCATGCCATGGAGGCCATGGACCAGAGGGGAAACCCTTCTCCCATCTAGGGAGGAGGTCAAGGAAGAAGAAGAAGGAGGGGGGCTCTCTCCCCCTCGCTTCCGGTGGCACCGGAGTGCCACCGGGGGCCATCATCATTAGCGTGATCTTCACCAACAACTTCACCGCCATCATCACCAACTCTTCCCCCCTCTATGCAGCGGTGTAATCTCTCTCTTACCCGCTGTAATCTCTACTTAAACATGGTGATCAATGCTATATATTATTTCCCAATGATGTATGGCTATCCTATGATGTTTGAGTAGATCTGTTTTGTCCTAATGGCTATTTGATGATCGTGATTGGTTTGAGTTGTATGTTTTATTATTGGTGATGTCCTATGGTGCTCTCCTTGATGCGCAAGCGTGAGGGATTCCCGCTGTAGGGTTTTCAATATGCTTATGATTTGCTTATGGTGGGTGGCGTGAGTGACAGAAGCACAGACCCGAGTAAGTAGCTTGTTTGCGTATGGGATAAAGGGGACTTGATACTTTAATGCTATGGTTGGGTTTTACCTTAATGAATCTTTAGTAGTTGCGGATGCTTGCTAGAGTTCCAATCATAAGTGCATATGATCCAAGTAGAGAAAGTATGTTAGCTTATGCCTCTCCCTCAAATAAAATTGCAATAATGATTACCGGTCTAGTTATCGATTGCCTAGGGACAAATAACCTTCTTGTTGACAAAAGCTCTTTACTAAAACTAATTTAGTTGTGTCTTCATCTAAACAGCCCCTACTTTATATTTACTTGCTCTTTATTATCCTTCATACCTATCCAACAACACCTACAAAGTACTTCTAGTTTCATACTTGTTCTAGGTAAAGCGAACATCAAGCATGCATAGAGTTGTATCGGTGCTTGATGGAACTTGAGGGAATATTTGTCCTACCTTTAGCTCCTCGTTGGGTTCGACACTCTTACTTATCAAAAACTGTTGCGATCCCCTATACTTGTGGGTTATCAAGACCTTTTTTTGGCACCGTTGCCGGGGAGCAATAGCGTGGGGTGAATATTCTTGTGTGCGCTTGTTTGCTTTATCACTAAGTAATTTTTATTTTTTGTTCTTAGTTGTTTCCTATCTTTAGTTGTGGGTAGGAAACGCAAAATACCAAAAAAATTAGTTGTACCTACTGAACCAATGGTTGAAGAACCAATCAAAATCTATCACACTATTGAAGCTTATTACTTGGATCATCTTCGATCCCTATGTGCTCGTGCTGAAACCCCAACTAGCTTAGTTGAGGGAAAATCTTTAGATGAGCATGCTTGTTATGTGCGACACCGAATATCTGAAAAAGGGAAACTATTATGGGGTCAAATTCAACGTTTGCAATGCTATGCTTGGAATTTATGTGCAATATATGATTTTACTTGTTGCTCTGAAAACCCTAAGAAACACCTTCCCTACCAATGTGAGTTTATTGATAATGGAATCTTATCTTCATATGCCAAGGGTGTTTATAATTACTATGATGTTCAACAAATTGAAGAATTTGTTGCTTTTAAGGGTGCTTTTGAAATTGATTCTTTGATTGAAAAGTATGATGCTACTCTTCACAAATCTGAAAACTTTGCCATATTTAAATATTGCTATGATAATTATGCTTCTAATGCTTATGTTAAACCATATATTGAGTACTACTCCGTTGTCCAAGAAGAGACTAATATTTTGCAGGAATCTATGGAAGAAGAAGTTGATGAAACTGTGAGCTCATTGGATGAAAAAGATGAGGAGGAGAGCGAAGAACAAATGGAGGAAGAGCAGATTAGCTACCCGTGCCCACCTTCTAATGAGAGTAACTCTTCAACGCATACATTGTTTAATTCGCCTTCGTGCTTACCGAAGGATGATTGCTATGATAATTGTTATGATCCCGTTGATTCTCTTGAAATATCCCTTTTTGATGATGCTTGCTATGGTTGTGCCAAGATGCCAATATGAATTATGCTTATGGATATGAACTTGCTATAGTTCCTTATGTTAAACATGAAATTGTTGCTATTGCACCCACGCATGATAGTCCTATTATCTTTTTGAATTCTCCTGACTACACTATATCGGAGAAGTTTGCACTTATTAAGGATTATATTGATGGGTTGCCTTTTACCGTTGCACATGATGATTTTGATGAATATAATATGCATGTGCTTGCTGCTCCTACTTGCAATTATTATGAGAGAGGAACTATATATCCACCTCTCTATGTTTCCAATATGATAAAATTGCAAGAAACTATTTATACTATGCATTGGCCTTTACTATGTGTGCATGAATTGTTCTTTTATGACATGCCGATGAATAGGAAGAGAGTTAGACTTCATCATTACATGATATATGTTACTTTGTGCTCACTACTAAATAACAAATCATTGCTAATTAAAAATGGCTTTGATATACCTTGGGATCCGGGTGGATTCACTACTTGAGCACTAGATGCCTAGCTTAATGGCTTTAAAGAAAGCGCTGCCAGGGAGACAACCTGGAGGTTTTAGAGAGTCATTTATTTCTGTTGAGTGCTTGCATATAGTTTAAAAACAACAAAAATAAAGAGGGGAACCCAAAACTTTTTCAAAAAGGAAAGTGAAAGTGATAGAGACGAGAATTGTGAAAATGGGGGACGTCCTTGAACTTTGTTCATGCCCATGGGAACTTTGTGAATCTTAATTACAGAAACTTTTCAACAAAAATAATTATCCCCTTGTACAATTCCATTGTATTATAAAAATAATGTGCCAAGGTTTGCCTTTAGGATGTTTACATTTGCTTGAGGGTTTGTACGGTGCAGGACAGAAACTTTGGCTGTAGTGCGCGATTTTACATTTTTAGCTGGAGCGTCAAATGGTTCTGATTCTTTTTGCACTGTCTTCCTATACAAATTTTTTATTTTTCCTAATTTTGGTAGAATTGTTCAAGTATCATAAGTATGGTGAATGTTCAGATTATTACAGACTGTTCTGTTTTAGACAGATTCTGTTTTTGATGCATAGTTTGCTTGTTTTGATGAACCTATCAATTTATATCAGTGGATTAAGCCATGAAAAAGTTATATTACAGTAGACACAATGAAAAAACAAAATATGAATTGGTTTGCAACAGTACTTAGAGTAGTGATTTGCTTTATTATACTAACGGATCTTACTGAGTTTTATGTTGAAGTTTTGTGTGCATGAAGTGTTCGATGATTGAGAAGGTTTCGATGTGAGAAGAAGGAAGAGAGGCAAGAGCTCAAGCTTGGGGATGCCCGAGGCACCCCAAGTAAATATTCTAGGAGACTCAAGCGTCTAAGCTTGGGGATGCTGGGGAGGCATCCCCCCTTTCTTCAACAAATATCGGTATGTTTTCGGATTCGTTTCGTTCATGCGATATGTGCAAGTCTTGGAGCGTCTTTTGCATTTACGTTTTTATTTTTTTATGCACCATACTGGTATGAGATAGTCCTTGGTTGATTTATAGAATGCTCTTTGCACTTCACTTATATCTTTTGAGTATGGCTTTATAGAATGCTTCATGTGCTTCACTTATATCATTTGAAGTTTGGATTGCCTGTTTCTCTTTACATAGAAACCCGCCATTTGTACAATGCTCTTTTGCTTCACTTAGATTTGTTAGAGCACGGGCATATCTTTTGTAGAAAGAATTAAACTCTCTTTCTTCACTTATATCTATTTAGAGAGATGACAGGAACTGGTCATTCACATGGTTAGTCATAAAATCCTACATAAACTTGTAGATCGTTGAATATGATATGTTTGATTCCTTGCAATAGTTTTGCGATATAAAGGTGGTGATATTAGAGTCATGCTAGTTGAGTAATTGTGAAATTGAGAAATACTTGTGTTGAGGTTTGCAAGTCCCGTAGCATGCACGTATGGTGAACCGTTATGTAACGAAGTCAGAGCATGAGGTGTTTATTGATTGTCTTCCTTATGAGTGGCGGTTGGGGACGAGCGATGGTCTTTTCCTACCAATCCATCCCCCTAGGAGCATGCGCGTAGTACTTTGTTTCGGTGACTAATAGATTTTTGCAATAATTTTGTGAGTTCTTTGTCACTAATGTTGAGTCCATGGATTATACGCACTCTCACCCTTCCACCATTGCTAGCCTCTCTAGTACCGCGCAACTTTCGCCGGTACCATAAACCCACCATATACCTTCCTCAAAATAGCCACCATACCTACCTATCATGGCATTTCCATAGCCATTCTGAGATATATTGCCATGCAACTTTCATCATCATCATATACATGACTTGAGCATTCATTGTCATATTGCTTTGCATGATCGTAAGATAGCTAGCATGATGTTTTCATGGCTTGTCCGTTTTTTGATGTCATTGCTATGCTAGATCATTGCACATCCCAGTACACTGCCGGAGGCATTCATATAGAGTCATATCTTTGTTCTAGTATCGAGTTGTAATATTGAGTTGTAAGTAAATAGAAGTGTGATGATCATCATTATTAGAGCATTGCCCCAGTGAGGAAAGGATGATGGAGACTATGATTCCCCCACAAGTCGGGATGAGACTCCGGACTTTACAAAAAATAAAAGAGGCCAAAGAAGCCCAAATAAAAATAAAAGATGCCAAAGAAGCCCAAATAAAAAAAAGAGGCCAAAGAAGCCCACCGAAAAAAAATAAAAAAAAATGAGAGAAAAAGAGAGAAGGGGCAATGTTACTATCC
The DNA here is from genome assembly GCF_018294505.1 of Triticum aestivum. Lineage (NCBI taxonomy): Eukaryota > Viridiplantae > Streptophyta > Magnoliopsida > Poales > Poaceae > Triticum > Triticum aestivum. The sequence goes on along the minus strand of NC_057806.1, from coordinate 440,459,860 downwards.
TTTTACCACACTTGTGCTTCAGAGTAGCATCATGATCCTTCATATAGAGAGTCTCTTGAGTTATCACTTTCATATACTAGTGGGAATTTTCATTATAGAACTTGGCTTGTATATTCCGATGATGGGCTTCCTCAAATGCCCGAGGTCTTCATGAGCAAGCAAGTTGGATGCACACCCACTTAGTTTCCAGTTTGAGCTTTCATACACTTATAGCTCTAGTGCATCCGTTGCATGGCAATCCCTACTCCTCACATTGATATCTATTGATGGGCATCTCCATAGCCCGTTGATATGCCTAGTTGATGTGAGACTTCCTCCTTTTTGTCTTCTCCAGATAACCCCCACCATCATTTTCTATTCCACCTATAGTGCTATGTCCATGGCTCATGCTCATGTATTGTGTGAAAGTTGAAAAGGTTTGAGAAACATCAAAAGTATGAAACAATTGCTTGGCTTCTCATCGGGGTTGTGCATGATGTGAATGCTTTGTGTGGTGAAGATGGAGCATAGCCAGACTATATGATTGTCACACCCTAGCTAGTTCAAGCATTAGAGTGTGCATCATGTTTAAATTTCTCTTAAATTTGAAATGGGGAAAGCAGAAACCCCCAACACCCCCCTGGAAACAACTAGGGTTTACTAAAAATTATTTTCAATGAACCTGAAATGCCCTTCTAAAAAATTCATCCTCTTTGTCTTGGGTTAAAACCCCTGGCAAAATTGGTGCACAATTTTCTAGGTCAATAGAAGGTCATTGAATTAAGTCATAAGTATTTGAATTTGGGCATTTAAATGCTATAAAATAATTTAAATGCTCAAATAATTCTGGAAATAAATGTTTGCTGTTGGAAATATTCTAGACAGAGCCCAAAAATTATTTTCAGGATTTTTGGAAATGTTTTAGTATTTTAATTAAAGCCCAACAGTTGCAGTTAAATAGAAAAACAGTAATATAAAAAAAAAGAGAGGGAAGCCCACCTGGGCCTTACCTGTGCTGGCCCAGCCACCTGGCTTGGCCCAGCCTACTGGCTCTGCCAGTCGCCGTCCTCCTCGCGCCAGAAGGACGCGGAGCGCGTGGCCGGCGCCCGCGGCCACACGCCGGCCACCTCCTGCTTCCGCCGACGCCCGGAGACGCCTAGGGGTGCCACGCGACCCCCACGTCCCCCTCTCATCCTCGCTCACTCTCCCCTCATCTCCCTCACCCTCTCCCGCACCATAGCCGACGAGCTTGTCGCCGTCTCACCGCCGTAGTCGCGCTCTCCGTCACCCCCTCGCCTCTCTGACCTGTCCAGAAGCTCCGCCGCGACGCCCTCACCCTCCCCACCGAGCCACGCATCGCCGGAGGCCCTGCATCGCCGCTATCGCGCCGTCTTCAACCTCGGTACCCGCCGGACGCCGTTCATCGATTCGCCTCGCTCCGGTCGCCCCCGAGCCCGCTGAGCTGCTCATCGACCTCCCTGTGAGCTCCGCCGCCTTTCCCCTCTTCTTTTCCACGCGTTTGCACCCTCTAGGCCATACTTCCACCATGGCCGAAGCTTGTCTCCGCCCATGCTCGTCGCCGGCGTCGCTCCAGCGACCATTTGGTCCTCCCGTGCTATGCAACGTGCTTGCCGCATCGCGTAGTGCCTCGCTAGCGCTTCAGTTTCCGTGTTTGCACGCCGCAGCCCACTCCCCGCACATGGCCGAACTCCGGCTGCCGCCTTGGAGCTCGCCGCCGTCGTCTCCTGCCATCGTAGGCCCGGCCTCCACCACCACTAGATGCGTGACTGCAAGAGCTCTCCAACGAGCCCAAGAACGGCCTCGCCCGTGCCCTGTGGGCGTTTTCCGAGCTGCGCCACCGTCTCGGGCCTCGCCGGCTTCGAGTCGCCGGCGAGTTTGACCCAGTTTGACTCCTGGGTGGGGCCAGGTAGACCCCCCCTGAGTCTATGACAGGTGGGGCCGGTCTGCTAACTAATTTAGGATTAGTTTTAATTAATTTTAATTAAATCAGTCACTGACATGTGGGCCCAGGCCCCACTGACAGTTAATTAGTGTTAATCTAATCCTGTTAATTAGCTAAGAGGCTGACAGAAGGGGCCCACCAGTCAGGTTTGACCTGGGCTGGCGCCTTTGACCTGCTGAGGTCAGCATGACGCAATGCTGATGCAGTAATGCATTTTCTGGATTCCTTTTATTCAGGAATTTCCAGAAAATAGTTAAAACTTCTAAAAATCATAGAAAATCAACCATAGCTCCAAATGCAAAGATTTATATATGAAAAATGATCGGAAAAATTCAATCTATCCATCTGTAATGGTTTCATGTATGACAAAACAAGTTTACCTTGCTGTTTAAGCAGAATAAGGAAATGCACTATTAAGGCCATGTTTAATGAGCTAATATTTGAATCTTTGATTCAAATGAGTTCATTCCTTTTTGTTATAGCTTGCATTAGGCCAAGACACATTCATATTGCCATGTCATAGCATGCATCATATTGTTGCATATTGTCATGTGTTGATTGTGTTCCGATGTGTTCTTCGTGGTAGGTTCTGCCTCCGAGGATATTCACGAGTATCCAACTGAAGGGCAGTATCCCACTACCACTCCATCAGGCAAGCAACCATTGATCATTCCGATACAAACCCATGTTCTCGCTTCTGCTCTTGTTTACTGCATCAAGACAACGCGATTCAAACTGCTGTGTGCTACGGTAGTTGAACCCTTATCCTCTGCATGACCTGTCATTGCCACAGTAACTAGATGAAACCCACTAGCATGTGTAGGAGTTGATTGAGCCATGTATGTGATTCCTACCTTGCTATGCCTGCTATGCTTAGAGTTGTGTCAGGTCTGGTTCATGTGGGTGATGGGCCAGAGTGAAATGCTTATGCCGGTAATGTGAGGGATGTGTTGAACATGTTTTGGAAAAGGTATCGATGAGAGGCCATGTAGGAGTACATGGTGGGTTGTTTCATTGAGGCCGTCCCTAAGAACTGAGATCTGTATGTGTGATTTAAGATTCAGCTACTACCATGCATTGGGATCCATAATTGACCCTCTCGGCTTCTTAACCACCCTAGTACTCTGTCCAGGAGTTGCAAATAGTTTCTGGTGTTTTTAGGTTATGTGCTGGCGGCCGTGTGTAGCGCTGACCCTAGAGGTGGGCTATGTTGCGGTAGATATACCCTGGCACGGTGTACCGAGCCACCCGTTTGGTGTCTCGGGATCCCTGTTCACATCGTTCGGAGCCGTATGTGGAAACCTCGGCCGGACTCCCTGCGGATGGAACCTGGATAGGCGATAAACCTGGACTAGAGACTTAAGTGTTTAGGTAGGCCGTGGCCGACACCCTCGCTGGGCTTCCGCTTGAAGGTTGCCGAGTACATGTCGTGTAAACAGCGGGAAGTGGTGAAAGCGTGTATGAAGAAGTACACCCCTGCAGGGTATAAAACTATTCGAATAGCCGCGTCCGCGGTAAAGGACTACTTGGTTGCATATACAGTTCATAGACAAGTTAATGGATACTAATAAAAGACTCAAGATAAGTGTGAGTACCAAGGATGGCCCTCTCGTAGCATGACGAGGGAGGATCCCAGGTGGAGTATTGTGTTGGTGAGTAGTGGACTCGTGTGCGAAAATTATTTTACTGGTGAAGTGCCGTAGGATAGCTTAGCCAAGAGTCAAAGCTGGCTTGCTGCATTAACCCCACCACCTTCTTGAGAATAAGCATGTATAGTAGGTTCTGATGTAAGACTTGCTGAGTACCTTTGTACTCATGTTTGCTTAATTACTGTTTTCAGACGACAACACCGCCCCCTTCGATGGGTTCTACGTAGACCTTGACGTCGACGAGTGACTAGCCACCCAGGTGGTGATCCTGGCCATGGAGGGCCCTATGTAGATAGACAGGCTACGAGAAGCCTTCTTTCTTTCTAGAGTCTGTACTCAGACTAGTTGCTTCCGCATGTTTTTGTATGTTTGTATGACTTGAGTGTCGGGTCATGTGACCCCTATCTGTATGAACTTGTTATGTATGGCTCCCTGGAGCCTTTTAAATAAAGTACTTGAGTTGTAGAGTTTTGTTGTGATGCCATGTTGTATGTACTCATATCGGGCATATTGTGTGTATGATTGAAATGCTTGGTATGAGTGGGATCTGACAATCTAGTTGTTTATCCTTGGCAGCCTTTCTTATGGGGAAATGTAGTTTAGTGTTCCTCGAGCCATAGTAGTCCGCTACAGCCCGGTTCACCGGAGTCCTGCTAGCCTACCACTACTGTTTAGGACACTTGACTGGCCGGCATGTGTTTCACTTCGTTCCTATGTCTGTCCCTTCGGGGAAATGTCACACTGTGACTTCCGGAGTCCTGCCTAGCCTGCTACAGCCCGGGTTCCCCGGAGTCCTGTTAGCCCAGTGCTACAGCCCGGAATCAATCGCTGATGACCGACATGCTCGATGTGATTCATGTATGCATGTCTCCATAGGTCTGTGTCGCTTTGGGTTCATGACTAGCCATGTCGGCCCGGGTTCTCTGTCATATGGATGCTAGCGACACTATCATATACGTGAGCCAAAAGGCGCAAACGGTCCCGGGCCATGGTAAGGCGACACCCGTGGGATACCGTGCGTGAGGCCGCAAAGTGATATGAGGTGTTACCGGCTAGATCGATGTGACTTGGAATCGGGGTCCTGACAATGATTTTGTAGGGATGAGCTTTCTTTGGCTATGTTATTTCAATAAGACATAATTGCTTGGTTGGTATGCTTGAATTATTATTGTTTTGATGTCAAATGATAGACTATTGCTTTGAATCACTCGTGTCTTAATACTCATGCCATGATTAGACATATGATCAAGATTATGCTAGGTAGCATTCCACATCAAAAATTATCTTTTTTATCATTTACCTACCCGAGGACGAGCAGGAATTAAGCTTGGGGATGCTGATACGTCTCTGTCGTATCTATAATTTTTGATTGTTCCATGCCAATATTATTCAACTTTCATATATTTTTGGCAACTTTTTATATTATTTTTGGGACTAACATATTGATCCAGTGCCCACTGCCAGTTCCTATTTGTTGCATGTTTTATGTTTCGCAGAATATCCATACCAAATGGAATCCAAACGGGGTAAAAACGGACGGATCTTATTTTTGGAATATTTGGAAAATTCCGGAAGAAAAATCCATGCGAGACGGTGCCCGAGGTGGTCACGAGGTAGGGGGCGCGCCTGACCCCCCTGGGCGCGCCCCCTACCCTCGTGAGCCACCCGTAAGGCGGTTGACGCTCTTCTTTTGCCGCAAGAAAGCTAATTTTTAGGAAAAAAATCACGGCGAAGGATTCAGGCCAATCAAAGTTACGGATCTCCATATATACACGAAACGGTGAAACAGAGCCAGAACATAATGCAGAAACAGAGAGAGATAGAGAGATAGAGAGATAGATCCAATCTCGGAGGGGCTATCGCCCCTCCCACGCCATGGAGGCCATGGACCAGAGGGGAAACCCTTCTCCCATCTAGGGAGGAGGTCAAGGAAGAAGAAGAAGGAGGGGGGCTCTCTCCCCCTCGCTTCCGGTGGCACCAGAGTGCCACCGGGGGCCATCATCATTAGCGCGATCTTCACCAACAACTTCACCGCCATCATCACCAACTCTTCCCCCCTCTATGCAGCGGTGTAACCTCTCTCTTACCCGCTGTAATCTCTACTTAAACATGGTGCTCAACGCTATATATTATTTCCCAGTGATGTATGGCTATCCTATGATGTTTGAGTAGATCTGTTTTGTCCTAATGGCTATTTGATGATCGTGATTGGTTTGAGTTGTATGTTTTATTATTGGTGATGTCCTATGGTGCTCTCCATGCCGCGCAAGCGTGAGGGATTCCCGCTGTAGGGTTTGCAATATGCTTATGATTTGCTTATGGTGGGTGGCGTGAGTGACAGAAGTACAGACCCGAGTAAGTAGGTTGTTTGCATATGGGATAAAGGGGACTTGATACTTTAATGCTATGGTTGGGTTTTACCTTAATGAATCTTTAGTAGTTGCGGATGCTTGCTTGAGTTCCAATCATAAGTGCATATGATCCAAGTAGAGAAAGTATGTTAGCTTATGCCTCTCCCTCAAATCAAATTGCAATAATGATTACCGGTCTAGTTATCGATTTCCTATGAACAAATAACCTTCTTGTTGACAAAAGATCTTTACTAAAACTAGTTTAGTTGTTTCTTCATCTAAACAGCCCCTACTTTATATTTACTTGCTCTTTATTATCTTGCATACCTATCCAACAACACCTACAAAGTACTTCTAGTTTCATACTTGTTCTAGGTAAAGCGAACATCAAGCGTGTGTAGAGTTGTATCGGTGGTCGATAGAACTTGAGGGAATATTTGTTCTACCTTTAGCTCCTCGTTGGGTTCGACACTCTTACTTATCGAAAACTGTTGTGATCCCCTATACTTGTGGGTTATCAGCTCATGACTCACCATACTCGATACACCCTGGAAACACCAAGATGTATGTGGATTTAAAGGAGCATTTCTGGTGGACTGGTATGAAGAAGGATATTGCCGAGTATGTGGCCGTATGTGATGTATGTCGGAAAGTGAAGGCAGAACATCAAAAGGCAAACCGGATTGTTACAACCTATGCCGATACCCGAATGGAAGTGGGATAAGCTTGGCATGGATTTCATCACCGGATTGCCCAGGACCAAATCAGGATATGATTCTATATGGGTAGTAGTTGATCGCTTGACCAAAGTAACTCACTTTATCCCAGTGAAAACCACCTATACAAGTGCCAAGTTGGCAAAGATATACATGACCAGGATCGTATGTTTACATGGAGTTCTGAGAACAATTGTATCAGATAGAAGAACCCAGTTTACCTCAAGGTTTTGGAATCAGTTGCATGAAACTTTGGGAACCAGACTAGAGTTCAATACATCTTTTCACCCCCAAATAGATGGATAGACCGAGGGAGTCAACCAGATTCTGGAGGATATGTTGAGAGCTTGTGCCCTAGATAATGGATCTAGTTGGGATGACAACTTGCCCTACGCAGAGTTCTCATACAACAACAGTTACCAGGCCAGTTTGAAGATGGCACCTTTCGAAGCTTTGTACGGAAGGAGGTGCAGGACACCGTTGTTGTGGGATGAAGTTGGAGACCGTCAGTTATTTGGACCAGATTTGATTAAGGAATCAGAAGAGAAGGTTAAATTGATTAGAGATAGACTGAAGGTAGCTCAGTCCCGACAGAAGAGTTATGCAGATTCAAAACACAAGGAAGTAGTCCATGAAATCGGAGACAGAGTGTATCTTCGGGTATCACCACTCCGAGGAGTTAAGCGTTTTGGAGTTAAGGGAAAGTTAGCGCCACGCTTTGTGGGACCATACAGAGTTTTGGAACGTATGGGAGAAGTTGCTTATAAGTTGGAATTACCCGAAGGATTCTCAGGAGTTCACGATGTGTTCCACGTTTCTCAGTTGAAGAAGTGCCACGCAAAGATGGCCGACATTCCTTTGAGAGATGCAGTACCGCTGGAAGCGATTTAGTTGGACAATGATTTGACCTATGAGGAGAAGCCAGTCAGGATTCTTGAGTTTGCCAGCCGAGTTACCCGGAGCAAGGTTATTAAGTTTTGCAAGGTTCAGTGGAGCCACCATACCGAAGACGAAGCCACCTGGGAACGAGAGGAAGACCTACGCAAGGACCACCCACACCTATTTTCTAGCCAACCTGAATCTCGAGGGCGAGATTCATCATAAGGGGGGTAGATTTGTAACATCCCAAATTTTCAACTTAGAATGTTATACATTAGATCATCATTGCATATCACATTTTATTGCATTTGGCTTGATCCTAGAAATTCTACGTAACTCAAGGACCTACGAAGAGAGTTGGGGATTTCATTATTTTCATATTTGAGTTTTCTCGAATTTTGGAAAGAGGATCGTTTGATTTTAATTATTTTCTCTTTGATTATTTCTTTTATAAAAATAAAAGAGAGAGGATAAAATGACTTCCTTAAAATAGAGAAATATCAAAGATTTAATATTAAAATCAAATAAGATTTTTATTCGGAGTTTTATCGCTATTTTATTTGAATTAGGAAAAATGCGTTTTTTAAATTGCATTTTAGGCCCAAATAAATGTTCATCTTGTCCGGCTTATTTTTAGAGGACAGGGAAAATTTATTTCAGGATTTTTGGAGTCCGTTTAGTATTTCTTTTCTTTCTTTTTCTGCACGTCGGAATTATTAAAAAAAAGTCGAACCGACTTCGGGCCGTACCCGGCCAGGAGACCTCGGGCCAGCCCTCTTATAAGCCGCACCCGAGCCAGCCCATCCACCACCCGCGCCCTAACCCTAGCCCTAGCCGCGCCGTCGCCCGCCGCTGCCGCCGTCGCGCCGGAGTTGCCGGACCTCGTCGGATCCCACCGGACCTGAGGTAGCCGCCTCGGTTTTCGTTTTTATGGTTTTTTTCAAAACCCTAGATCCATTTTTTATTAGATCCGGTTTGGTTTATTTTCGGTTTAGTTATTTAGCGAACGCCCATTTTTATGTTCGTTTTAACGAACGATTTTCACCGTTTAGCCGCAGACAGCGACGTTCGTTTGTTAGCATGTTCGTCGGTTTTTCTTTTTCTCGAATTTTCCGCAATTATTTTCGATCACGATTTCTGATCCGATTTTCGTTTTAGTATAACTTTTCGCTCGTTTATCGGAATCAGGCGATTCAAGCCCCTAGAGTTTCGTCTCGAAACCCTTTTTCCGTTTAACCAACTTGAACACGATTTTGACACAGTAAAATATGACTTTAGTCTAGATTAGTAATCGGATCTTGTTTCTTTCGCAGTTTGAGTTTCGTTCTCTCTATGATTTGATTCTTTTTGCAAACCGGAGTTCTTAAGTTGAACTTTCTGGTTAGTATCCAACTAAAGGGCAGTATCCCACTACCACTCCATCAGGCAAGCAACCATTGATCATTCTGATACAAACCCATGTTCTCGCTTCTGCTCTTGTTTACTGCATCAAGACAACGCGATTCAAACTGCTGTGTGCTACGGTAGTTGAACCCTTATCCTCTGCATGACCTGTCATTGCCACAGTAACTAGATGAAACCCACTAGCATGTGTAGGAGTTGATTTTGCCGTGTATGTGATTCCTACCTTGCTATGCCTGCTATGCTTAGAGTTGTGTCAGGTCTGGTTCATCTGGGTGATGGGCCAGAGTGAAATGCTTATGCCGGTAATGTGAGGGATGTGTTGAACATGTTTTGGTAAAGGTATCGATGAGAGGCCATGTAGGAGTACATGGTGGGTTGTTTCATTGAGGCCGTCCCTAAGAACTGAGATCTGTATGTGTGATTTAAGATTCAGCTACTACCATGCATTGGGATCCTTAATTGACCCTCTCGGCTTCTTAACCACCCTAGTACTCTATCCAGGAGTGGCAAATAATTTCTGGTGTTTGTAGGTTATGTGTTGGCGGCCGTGCGTAGCGCTGACCCTAGGGGTGGGCTATGTTGCGGTAGATACACCGTGGCACGGTGTACCGAGTCACCTGTTTGGTGTCTCGGGATCCCTGTTCACATCGTTCGGGGCCATATGTGGAAACCTCGGCCGGACTCCCTGCGGATGGAACCTGGATAGGCGATAAACCTGGACTAGAGACTTAAGTGTTTAGGTAGGCCGTGGCCAACACCCTCGCTGGGCTTCCGCTTGAAGGTTGCCGAGTACATGTCGTGTAAACGGCGGTAAGTGGTGAAACCGTGTATGAAGAAGTACATCCCTGCAGGGTATAAAACTATTCGAATAGCCGCGTCCGCGGTAAAGGACTACTTGGTTGCCTATACAGTTCATAGACAAGTTAATGGATACTAATAAAATACTCAAGATAAGTGTGAGTACCGAGGATGGCCCTCTCGTAGGATGACGAGGGAGGATCCCCGGTGGAGTATTGTGTTGGTGAGTAATGGACTCGTGTGCGAAAACTATTTTACTGGTGAAGTGCCGTAGGATAGCTTAGCCAAGAGTCAAAGCTGGCTTGCTGCATTAACCCCACCACCTTCTTGAGAATAAGCATGTATAGTAGGTTCTGATGTAAGACTTGCTGAGTACCTTTGTACTAATGTTTGCTTAATTACTGTTTTCAGACGACAACACCGCCCCCTTCGATGGGTTCTACGTAGACCTTGACGTCGACGAGTGACTAGCCACCCAGGTGGTGATCCTGGCCATGGAGGGCCGTATGTAGATAGACAGGCTACGAGAAGCCTTCTTTCTTTCTAGAGTTTGTACTCAGACTAGTTGCTTCCACATGTGTTTGTATGTTTGTATGACTTGAGTGTCGGGTCATGTGACCCCTATCTGTATGAACTTGTTATGTATGGCTCCCTGGAGCCTTTTAAATAAAGTACTTGAGTTGTAGAGTTTTGTTGTGATGCCATGTTGTATGTACTCATATCGGGCATATTGTGTGTATGATTGAAATGCTTCGTATGAGTGGGATCCGACAATCTAGTTGTTTATCCTTGGCAGCCTTTCTTATGGGGAAATGTAGTCTAGTGTTCCTCGAGACATAGTAGTCCGCTACAGCCCGGTTCACCGGAGTCGTGCTAGCCTAGCACTACTATTCAGGACACTTGACTGGCCGGCATGTGTTTCACTTCGTTCCTATGCCTGTCCCTTCGGGGAAATGTCACACTGTGACTTCCGGAGTCCTGCCTAGCCTGCTACAGCCCGGGTTCCCCGGAGTCCTGTTAGCCCAGTGCTACAGCCCGGAATCAATCGCTGATGACCGACATGCTCGATGTGATTCATGTATGCCTGTCTCCATAGGTCTGTGCCGCTTTGGGTTCATGACTAGCCATGTCGGCCCGGGTTCTCTGTCATATGGATGCTAGCGACACTATCATATACGTGAGCCAAAAGGAGAAAACGGTCCCAGGCCATGGTAAGGCGACACCCGTGGGATACCGTCCGTGAGGCCGCAAAGTGATATGAGGTGTTACCGGCTAGATCGATGTGACTTGGAATCGGGGTCCTGACAGCGTTGGTATCAGAGCCGGACTGCGTGTAGGTTCGTTGAGCCAAACTAGTCGATGTCGAGTCTAGAAATGCTTTAGTAATATGTAGGGGAATTGATTGTGGGAGGGAACGTAAGGCTCTTTTACTCCTTTACCCTATGCCTCTGATCTGAGTCATTCTCTTCTCATTCAACGTGGGTTAAGGACTAGGCTCTCTTCTTCTATCAGGTTCACGTGTTACTAATCCATAGTAGCTTATAGGATTGTTGTTACAAGTCCCAGTTCAGTTTCTACTATTCTTAGTATGTTGCTAATTGGATCAGAATCTTGATATGATGTTGTTGAGTGGTATTGCGAACTGTTGTGGATGTCTCAAATCTTTTTCTGAGCATTTACAGCTGTTATGATGTCCAATTTTCCCTAGAAATTCTGATGTCTTTGCATTGTGGTTGTGCTTTCAGATGGCCAACCGTGTTCAAAACCAGGTGGTTCGCCTGACCCGGTGCCTCGACGTGCCCGGTCATACTGCTATGTTAGTTCGGGTAATGATCGAGACGGGTTACCGTTGGTATCCCGAATACACCGTTGAAGAGCAATTCCGCGACTTTAATCAAAGCCAATATTTCTGCACCGTTAGGATATTTCCTTCTTATCCTGGATCTATCGAGCCCCTTCACTATTCCTATGGACTCGGGGTTACTGTTGAGATGACTGTGCAGGATGCTGCCTATTCCATGATGACCATTATGCGAGTCCGGACTGGCCTGCTTTGGAACATCGATTTCCGTTACATGCCAGCTTCACTTCCGGGAGCGCAAGGGTATCTTCAGGCTATCTATGCTGACTCCACTCAGGAGGACTCATTAACTCGTACCACTGCTGAGATGCTCGAAGATAAGGACCGAGAGAATCGGGCCTTGAGGCTGGAGCTTTTCAATACCCATGCCGATCATTGGGCCACATTGACTCGGTTTGCATCTGCGGTGCAAGCTGGATGTATGGATACAAGGGATCTATATCCTGTGAGATCAGCTCTGCCAGACATGGTGGATTGGCGTGATGTGGGAGGCATCACCCCACCCCGTGGTCCCCGCAGGCCACCGTTTGTTGGTCCAAGACCTCATCCTAGCCCCTATGGTCCACAGGCTCCTCAGGACCGTCTGTTCTCGGATGGTCACGTCGAACTTCCAGGCTACGGAGGTGACTTCTATGAGGACTACTACGGAGCTGTCTGAGTTAGTAGTAGTAGCACTAGTATTGTAGTAGTTGTATCTCCACTATCCTGCGTGACTTGTGGAATATGACTTTGTGTGTAATCAAATCCGGAGGTGTAGACAAATAATGTATAGGAGCTTGGAATGCCTCCGATGAGATGTAATGTCTTTCATCATAGTTGCACTGTAGTCTGGGCTTGTACTAAACTATGTATGATGTGTATGACCGTTGGTATATATATGGCAGTTTTATATTACCATGACATACGGATGAACATCTCTGCATTCCGTGTTATCCATTACATTCTGCACTTCCTTGCTCAGTTTGAGCCATCCTTATATAACCATTGTCTTGTTTTCTTCTAGGATGGTCAACACCCGCAGCAATCCTGCTGCCTCGGAGCAGGGGGAAGCCAGTGCAGCTAGGGGTGAAAATCTGCCTCACCCGCCTTCTCTGGCCGAAGTAATGCTGGAGACGGAAAGAAACAAGCGTGAGACTAACCGCCTGCTGGAGCGGATTGAGCAGAACACTGCACGCCACCCACGAAATGATTTGGTGTCAATCAATGACTTTATCAAGCTGTACCCACCAAAGTTTAACCATTCCGTTGAACCCCTCGACGCGGATGACTGGCTTCGCAGCATCACTCACAAGCTACGTTCGGCCAACGTAGCCGAAGCCGACAAGGTTACCTATGCTGCCTATCACCTCGAAGGCCCTGCTAGCCTTTTGTGGGAAAACTTCGAAGCTATGCGCCCGGTCGACCAAGTTACTACTTGGGCTGAGTTCAGTGAGGCTTTCCGTGAGCATCACATTCCGGAAGGTCTCATGGATCGCAAGAGGGAGGAGTTCTGCAACTTCACCCAAGGAAGATGACTGTGGATGCATATAGTCATGAATTTGGGAATCTGGCACGCTATGCCCCTAAAGAGGTATCTACTGACGCTAAGAAGCAGGCAAGGTTCCGCAAGGGACTTAGCCCTGAGCTTCGCCGTGATCTCCGTCTGCACGAGTGCACATCCTTTCAGAAGTTGGTCAATAAAGCCATCAGTGCTGAGACAGGCCAGACTAATTATGACGCTTCACGCAAGCACTCCCGTGACTTTGGCTCTTCATCGGGCTCTGGAGCTCAGAAGCGCCGGGTGTGGATCCCAAGCACGGCACTGCCACCCAGGTTCATCTCGAGGCCATCCTTTGAGGCGCCTCATCCCAACCAGCATTTTGCACCGCCCAAGCCCTATGGTGGCCCCGCTGCTAATGCTGCTCCACGCCCCAATGTGGTGACATGCTTTAAGTGTGGAGAGCCAGGTCACTATAGCCGAGAGTGTCCCCAGAACAACAACCCCAATCAAACTGGGAAGTCCGTTGGTCGTGGTAAGCCCGCGGGAAAAACATTCTACGCCAAGCCAGCCACCACTGCACGTGGCCATGTCAACTATGTTTCAGCCGAGGAGGCTCATGAGGATCCCAACGTCGTCCTTGGTACGCTCCTTGTTAACTGCCATCCGGCATCTGTTCTTTTCGATACTGGAGCATCTCATTCATTCATATCCGAGAGCTATGCTCGATTGCATAACACGACATTCTGTGACATGCCCACTTCCATGGTAATTCAAACTCCGGGTTCCAAATGGCAAACTTCTAGAGTAAGTCATGGGAACGAAATTCTTGTCGATAGACTTGTCTTCCTTGCATCCTTGATAGCTCTCAATTCCACGGACATAAACATCATCTTGGGTATGGACTAGATGTCAGCTCATTACGCTAAGATTGATTGTGCCACTAGAACCATTCAGCTTACTCACCCATCGGGCAAGACAGTCAATGTCTTAACTCGAGTGGCCAAGCGCCAGCTTTACTCCCTAAATGCCAAGCCCCTTCCAGACCTTGAGGATGTTCCGATAGTCCGAGACTTTCCGGATGTCTTTCCAGAAGAACTGCCAGGTGTTCCACCTGACAGGGATGTCGAGTTTGTGATAGACCTTGTTCCAGGAACCGTGCCAATTTCTAGAAGACCCTACAAGATGGCACCCTTATAACTAGCCGAGCTTAAGAACCAACTCGATGAGTCCTTGAAAAAGGGTTTCATCCGTCCTAGTTCCTCTCCTTGGGCTTGCCCCGTCCTCTTCGTCAAGAAGAAGGATGGAACGGATCGAATGGTTGTGGACTACCGCCCTGTCAACCTAGTCACCATCAAGAACAAATACCCGCTTCCTAGGATTAACGATCTGTATGATCAGCTCGCTAGATCCTCAGTCTTTTCCAAGATGGATTTGAGGTTGGGCTACCATCAAATCAAAATCAGAAACGGGGACATTCCCAAAACGGCCTTTGTTACTCGTTATGGCCAATACGAGTACACCTTCATGTCCTTCGGTTTAACTAATGCCCCAGCTACCTTCTCTCGGTTAATGAACTCGGTTTTCATGGAGTACTTGGATAAATTCGTCGTGGTATACCTCGATGGCATACTCATCTACTCCAAGAATGAAGAGGAACATGCCGAACATCTAAGGCTGGTATTGATGAAACTTCGAGAGCATCACCTTTACGCCAAATTCTCCAAGTGTGAATTTGGTTGCCAGAAGTGACCTATCTAGGCCATGTAATCTCTGGTAAGGGTATTGCTGTCAATCCCGAGCGAGTTCAAGCCGTCCTTGATTGGACTCCACCTGAGACGGTTAAGCAAGTTCGGAGCTTCCTTGGCTTAGCGAGCTATTGCCGCCGCTTCGTCGAGAATTTCTCCAAGGTTGCTAAACCTCTAACTGAACTCCTCAAGAAAGATAAAAAGTTCAAGTGGACTCCACAGTGCGAGTTCAGTTTTCAGGAACTGAAAAGACGCCTGACATCTGCTCCCATACTGGTACCACCAGATTTCTCCAAGGACTTTATTATCTATTGCGACGCCTCGCGACAAGGACTAGGTTGCATACTCATGCAGGATCGTTAGGTAATTGCCTATGCTTCACGGCAATTACACCCACATGAGGAAAATTATCCCACACATGATCTAGAGCTTGCAGCTGTAGTCCATGCACTTAAAACTTGGCGACATTACCTTCTCGGTAATCGTTGCGAGATCTTCACCGGTCACCAAAGTTTGAAATATATTTTCACCCAACCAGATTTGAATCTCAGGCAAAGACGTTGGGTTGAGTTGATCTCAGATTACGACTTAGGAATAACTTACACCCCGGGAAAAGCCAATGTTATGGCTGATGCACTAAGCCGTAAATCCTATTGTAACAACCTGATGTTACAACAGAGTCAACCACCTCTCCATGAGGAATTCCGTCAGCTTAACCTTCACATTGTTCCTCGAGGATTCTTATCCACCCTAGTGGCGAAACCTACCCTTATGGATCAAATCATAACCGCCCAGCGGTATGATAAGGGCATATCCCGGATTAAGGAAAACATCGCTAGCGGAGTTGCTAAACTTTTCTCCATGGATGAGCGAGGTGTTGTCTTCTTCGAGAACCGTTTGGTGGTTCCCAAGAAACAACATCTGCGCCAGTTGATCCTTAAGGAAGCTCATGAATCCCCTGTCACCATTCATCCCGGTAGTACTAAAATGTATCAAGACCTACGCCAGAGGTTTTGGTGGACTAGGATGAAGAGAGAAATTGCTCAATACATTGCTAATTGCGACGTTTGTCGTCGTGTTAAAGCAGAGCATCAACGGCCTGCTGGCACCCTTCAACCTTTGGCTATTCCCGAGTGGAAATGGGATAAAATCAGTATGGATTTCATCACTGGGTTTCCCAGGACCAAGAGAGGGAATAATGCCATCTTCGTCGTGATCGACCGTCTTTCCAAAGTAGCCATTTCCTACCTGTTCGTGAGAGTATCACCGCTAGCCAGCTAGCTGATTTATAAATCTCTTGAATAGTGTCTCTTCATGGTGTTCCATTGGAAATTAACTCAGACCGTGGAAGTCTCTTCACCTCTCGATTTTGGGAAAGTTTCCAAAATGCTATGGGAACTCGTCTCTCCTTTAGCACCGCCTTCCATCCTCAATCAAGTGGTCAAGTAGAACGAGTCAATCAAATTCTGGAAGATATGCTCCGAGCTTCTGTCATCTCGTTCGGAATGAGTTGGGAGAAATGCCTTCCATTCGCGGAGTTTGCTTATAACAATAGTTATCAAGCCAGCTTAGGCAAGGCTCGTTTCAAAGTTCTCTATGGACGAAAATGTCGAACACCTCTTAACTGGTCAGAAACCGGGGAAAGACAACTCTTTGGCCCGGATATGATTCAGGAAGCAGAAGAGCAGGTTCGCGTTATTCGTGAGAAATTGAAAACATCCCAATCCCGTCAAAAGCGTCAATATGATCGTAAACATAAGCCTATGACTTATGAAGTCGACGAGAAGGCTTACCTTCGGGATACCCTGTTAAAGGGAACCCATCGTTTTGGTATCAAAGGTAAATTGGCTCCTCGTTACATTGGACCCTTTCGCATTCTTGCCAAACGAGAAGTTGCCTACCAATTGGAACTACCTCTGCATCCTTCCAGAGTTCACAATGTCTTCCACGTTTCACAACTCAGGCGTTGCTTCGCGGATCCTATCCGTGGAGTGGACCACAAAACACTTGATCTACAAGATAACCTCTCCTATCGGGAATATCCCGTTCGTATCCTTGATCAGGCCGAGCGTACCACTCGACGTCAGAATATCAAGTTTCTCAAGGTTCAATGGTCACACCATTCCGAGGAAGAAGCCACTTGGGAAAGGGAGGATCGTCTTCGACTCGAGTACCCCACCTTCTTCCCGGAGGATCCTAAATCTCGGGACGAGATTCTTTTGAATGGGGGTGAGTTGTCATACCCTAGCTAGTTCAAGCATTAGAGTGTGCATCATGTTTAAATTTCTCTTAAATTTGAAATGGGGAAAGCAGAAACCCCCAACACCCCCCTGGAAACAACTAGGTTTACTAAAAATTATTTTCAATGAACCTAAAATGCCCTTCTAAAAAGTTCATCCTCTTTGTCTTGGGTTAAAACCCCTGGCAAAATTGGTGCACAATTTTCTAGGTCAATAGAAGGTCATTGAATTAAGTCATAAGTATTTGAATTTGGGCATTTAAATGCTATAAAATAATTTAAATGCTCAAATAATTCTGGAAATAAATGTTTGCTGTTGGAAATATTCTAGACAGAGCCCAAAAATGATTTTCAGGATTTTTGGAAACGTTTTAGTATTTTAATTAAAGCCCAACAGTTGCAGTTAAATAGAAAACCGTAATATAAAAAAAAAGAGAGAGGGAAGCCCACCTGGGCCTTACCTGTGCTGGCCCAGCCACCTGGCTCGGCCCAGCCTACTGGCTTTGCCAGTCGTCGTCCTCCTCGCGCCAGAAGGACGCGGAGCGCGTGGCCGGCGCCCGCGGCCACATGCCGGCCACCTCCTGCTTCCGCCGACGCCCGGAGACGCCTAGGGGTGCCACGCGACCCCCACGTCCCCCTCTAATCCTCGATCACTCTCCCCTCGTCTCCCTCACCCTCTCCCGCACCATGGTCGACGAGCTTGTCGCCGTCTCACCGTCGTAGTCGCGCTCTCCGTCACCCCCTCGCCTCTCTGACCTGTCCAGAAGCTCCGCCGCGACGCCCTCACCCTCCCCACCGAGCCACGCATCGTCGGAGGCCCTGCATCGCCACTATCGCGCCGTCTTCAACCTCGGTACCCGCCGGACGCCGTTCATCGATTTGCCTCGCTCCGGTTGCCCCCGAGCCCGCTGAGCTGCTCGTCGACCTCCCTGTGAGCTCCGCCGCCTTTCCCCTCTTCTTTTCCACGCGTTTGCACCCTCTAGGCCATAGTTCCACCATGGCCGAAGCTCATCTCCGCTCGAGCTCGTCGCTGGCGTCGCTCCGGCGACCATTTGGTCCTCCCGTGCTATGCAACGTGCTTGCCGCATCGCGTAGTGCCTCGCTAGCGCTTCAGTTTCCGTGTTTGCACGCCGCAGCCCACTCCCCGCACATGGCCAAACTCCGGCCGCCGCCTTGGAGCTCGCCGCCGTCGTCTCCGGCCATCGTAGGCCCGGCCTCCACCACCACTAGATGCACGACTGCAAGAGCTCTCCAACGAGCCCAAGAACGGCCTCGCCCGTGTCCTGTGGGCGTTTTCCGAGCTGCGCCACCGTCTCGGGCCTCGCCGGCGAGTTTGACCCAGTTTGACTCCTGGGTGGGGCCAGGTAGACCCCCCTGAGTCTATGACAGGTGGGGCTGGTCTGCTAACTAATTTAGGATTAGTTTTAATTAATTTTAATTAAATCAGTCACTGACATGTGGGCCCAGGCCCCACTGACTGTTAATTAGTGTTAATCTAATCCTGTTAATTAGCTGAGAGGCTGACAGAAGGGGCCCACCAGTCAGGTTTGACCTGGGCTGGCGCCTTTGACCTGCTGAGGTCAGCATGACGCAATGCTGACGCAGTAATGCATTTTCTGGATTTCTTTTTATTCAGGAATTTCCAGAAAATAGTTAAAACTTCTAAAAATCATAGAAAATCAACCATAGCTCCAAATGCAAAGATTTATATATGAAAAATGATCGGAAAAATTCAATCTATCCATCTGTAATGGTTTCATGCATGACAAAACAAGTTTACCTTGCTGTTTAAGCAGAATAAGGAAATGCACTATTAAGGCCATGTTTAATGAGCTAATATTTGAATCTTTGATTCAAATGAGTTCATTCCTTTCTGTTATAGCTTGCGTTAGGCCAAGACACATTCATATTGCCATGTCATAGCATGCATCATATTGTTGCATATCGTCATGTGTTGATTGTGTTCCGATGTGTTCTTCGTGGTAGGTTCTGCCTCCGAGGATATTCACGAGTGTCCAACTGAAGGGCAGTATCCCACTACCACTCCATCAGGCAAGCAACCATTGATCATTCCGATACAAACCCATGTTCTCGCTTCTGCTCTTGTTTACTGCATCAAGACAACGCGATTCAAACTGCTGTGTGCTACGGTAGTTGAACCCTTATCCTCTGCATGACCTGTTATTGCCACAGTAACTAGATGAAACCCACTAGCATGTGTAGGAGTTGATTGAGCCATGTATGTGATTCCTACCTTGCTATGACTGCTATGCTTAGAGTTGTGTCAGGTCTGGTTCATCTGGGTGATGGGCCAGAGTGAAATGCTTATGCCGGTAATGTGAGGGATGTGTTGAACATGTTTTGGTAAAGGTATCGATGAGAGGCCATGTAGGAGTACATGGTGGGTTGTTTCATTGAGGCCGTCCCTAAGAACTGAGATCTGTATGTGTGATTTAAGATTCAGCTACTACCATGCATTGGGATCCTTAATTGACCCTCTCGGCTTCTTAACCACCCTAGTACTCTATCCAGGAGTTGCAAATAGTTTCTGGTGTTTGTAGGTTATGTGTTGGCGGCCGTGCGTAGCGCTGACCCTAGGGGTGGGCTATGTTGCGGTAGATACACCGTGGCACGGTGTACCGAGTCACCCGTTTGGTGTCTCGGGATCCTTGTTCACATCGTTCGGGGCCGTATGTTGAAACCTCGGCCGGACTCCCTGCGGATGTGTCACATCCCTAGTTCTGGCCTGTCCTATGCCTGCTTCTACCTGTGCATCATGTTTAAATTCAAATGAAATTGAATTGAGGAATATTGGAAGCCTCAAAACCCTAAATAAAAGAGGGGCAAAAACCCTAGAAATCTCATTCATTGCTCCAAAAGGCTCTTCTTAAATGTTTGATAATTTTTGGTAAGGGTTCTGGTCCCAACCAAAATATTGAACATTTTTAAGGATTTATTTTTGGGACTTTGAATTTAAATCATTAGCTATTTGAATTTGAATTATATTCATATAATTAGAATATAATTTCAAATACCCCTGAAATATTTTATGAGCTTTTGGAAAAGTCCATCTAGCAATATAAAAATATTCAGAGGAGCTTTGGCATTGTTTGAATTATTATTTTTAATTCAAACAGTGGCAAAAGAATTAATTAAAAGAAAAACAGAACAGAAATAAAAAAAGAGAGAAGAAGTACCTGGCCTCACCGTGCAGCCCAGCCGGCCCAGCTCCCCCACCAGCGCGGCCCAGCCCACCTCCTCCTCCTCCTTTGTCCTCTTCCTCCTCTGCCAGGAGGACGAGCAGAGGCGAGGCGTGGCGCTCGCCGACGCTGCCTCGGCCACCTCCTGCTTCCCCCCCTAGCCACCTCCTGCTTCCTCCCTGGCCTCCCCCAGCGACGCCCGGACGACGCCACGCGCCTCCCCGACCGCTCCTCACTCCCTCCCAAGCTCTCCCCCTCCTCTGTTTCTCTCTCCCTCTCGGACCCGAGCGGAGCCGCCGCCACCGACGAGCTCTCTTGTGGCCACCGGGCCTCCCTCGCTCCCCCGACTAGCCCAGAGGCTCCGCCTCGACCTCCTCTTCCTCTCCACCAAGCCACGAGGCCCCGGACGCCCTGCATCGCCGCCCACGTCGCCGTTCCCCTCCTCAGCCACCGGAGGTCGTCGCCGTTCGATTCACCGCCGACAGGTCGCCCCCGAGCCCGCTGAGACGCGCTCTGCAACCACAGTGAGCTCTTGGATCGATTCCCCCTCCTCTCCTGCTCGCGTTCTTGCTCTAGCCCCGTTCCCCACCTCCGCCGAAGCTCGCCGCCGCCACGGCCGACGAGCTCCATGCTCCTGAGCTCGGCCGCTCGCCCGAGCATCACCAGCGTGCTCACCGCGCTCCTGCGAACCCGAAACACCCATGAGTGCTCCCTGCCATGCCCTATAACGCCATCTCCGCGGTTGCCCGAACTCCGGCCACCGCCTTTGAGCTCGCCGCCGTCGATATAGGTCGCCCCTGGTCTAACTGACCGCACCACTCGACGCGCGGGATCTTCAGCGTCACGTAGCTGCCCTCCGCCGGCCATTTGGTCGCCGGAGGAGGAATTCCGACCCCCTCCGCCGTCCCTGGCGTCGCCGGCGACGAGCCGCGGGTCAACTCCGGCGAGTTGACCCGGGTTTGACCCCCCCTCTCTCTCACTGACCTGCGGGCCCCGCCCGGCTAATTAGGCTAGGATTAGTATTAACTAAATATTAGTTAGTTTAATAGACACTGACAGCAGGGCCCCACCTGCAAATTAATCATAGATTAGTTTCTGTTTAGTTTTAAACTAATCCAGTGGCCCCACCCGTCAGCATTGACTCTGCTGACGTGGCCTTTGACCCGGCCCCACCTGCCATTGACACTAAACAGCTCTGGGTCACTGACCAGTGGACCCCACTGGTCAGGTTTGACCTGGAGGCGCCCTGTTGACCTGCTGACGTCATGATGATGTCAGGCTGACACAATAAGTATTTTCTGGAATTTAAATAATCTTAAATGATTTAATAATTTCAGAAAAATAGCTAAACTTCAATAATTCATAGAAAATTAACCGTAACTCCAAATTAAATAAATTATATATGAAAAATTATCAGAAAAATTCAAGGAATCCATCCGTACCATTTTCATGCATGTTAGAACAACTTATCACTACTGTTTAGGGCAAATGAAGTAAAGGGCATTTAAATAATCACATATGGAGTTTGAATTTGAATCTTGTATTCAAACCAACTTCATTTAATCTATTGCTAGTCGCATTAGCTCAAAACACATTCATATTGCCATGTCATGATCATGCATCACATTGTGCATTGCATTGATTGTGTTCCCTTCTGTGTTGCCGGTATTTGTCCCCTCTCGATAGACGTGATACCGATGATGTGATCGTTGACACTGATGAAGACTCAATGTTATCTTCAGAAGTGCCAGGCAAGCAAAACCCCCTTGTTCATTCCGATACAATCCTACTCTCTCGCTCCTGCTCTCTTTTACTGCATTAGGACAACACTGATTCATCTGTTACTTGCTGCGGTAGTTGAACCCCTTTATCCTCTGCATGACCTGTCATTGCCACAGTAAATAGATGAAACCCACTAGCATGAGTAGGAGTTGTTTGAGCCCTGTTGTGCCTACTCATTCATGTTTGTTTGTCATGCCTGCTACTGCTTAGAGTTGAGTCAGGTCTGATTCATCGGGGATGAATCAGAGGTGTGTGAGCATGTCCTACTGTGTGTGAGCTAAGTGTGTGAACACGATTTGGTAAAGGTAGCGGTGAGAGGCCATGTAGGAGTACATGGTGGGTTGTCTCATTGCAGCCGTCCTCAGGAACTGAGTTCTGTGTTTGTGATCCATGATTCAGCTACTACCACGCATTGGGCCCGAAACCAATGGACCCTCTCGGCTTCTTAATCACCCTTGTCCTCTGTCCAGGAGTTGCAAGTAGTTTCTGGTGTTTGTAGTATGCTGGAGGCCGTGGACAGCGCTGACCGTAGGGGTGGGCTGTGATGCGGTAGGCACGTGGCCGGGTAAACCGGGCACCCGTTTGGTGTCACGGAACCCTGTACACATCGTTTGGGGCTGTGAGCGAAACTCCGGCCGGATCTCCTCATGGATGGAACCCGAATAGGCGATAAACCTGGACTAGAGACTTGAGTGTTTAGGCAGGCCGTGGCCGACACCCACGTTGGGCTTCCGCTTGAAGGTTGCCGAGTACATGTCGTGTAAACGGCGGTAAGTGGTGAGAGCGTGTGTGAAGAAGTACACCCCTGCAGGGTTAACCTAATCTATTCGAATAGCCGTGTCCACGGAAAAGGACCTCTGGGTTGCTTATATCAGTTCATAGACAAGTGAAAGTGGATACTCTAAAATACGCAAGATAAGCGTGAGTGCTATGAATGGCGTTCTCGTAGGGAGACGGGAGCGGATCCATAGTGGTGTATTGATATGGTGAATATGTGGACTCGTGTGCGCCACCTCAAAAGAGTTACTCGCAGTCGTAGTTCAGGATAGCCACCGAGTCAAAGCTGGCTTGCTGCAGTTAAACCCCACCATCCCCTTTGTTGATAATGATGCATATGTAGTTAGTTCTGATGTAAGTCTTGCTGGGTACATTTGTACTCACGTTTGCATATTTTATGTTTTGCAGAGAGACTTCAGTCTCGTTAGTAGTTCCGCTTGGACTTCGACGTTTAGCTTGATACCTCAGCTACGATCTTGTGCCCTCGGCAGGATCTGATCGATAGTCAGGCTTCTCAGCCTTTTTCATTTATAGATGTCTGTACTCAGACATGATAGCTTCCGTTTGTGCTTTGACTTGTATGCTCTGATTGTTGGGTCATGAGACCCATGTTTGTAATGTCTCGCTCCTCGGAGCCTATTGAATAAATTACTTGAGTCGTAGAGTCATGTTGTGATGCCATGTTGTATCTGCACATATCGAGCATATTGTGTGTATGCTATTGAAATGCTTGGTATGTGTGGGATCTGACCATCTAGTTGTTTATCTTTAGTAGCCTCTCTTACCGGGAAATGTCTCCTAGTGTTTCCACCGAGCCATGGTAGCTTGCTACTGCTCCGGAACACTTAGGCTGGCCGGCATGTGTCCTTCTTCGTTCCTGTGTCTGTCCCTTCGGGGAAATGTCACGCGATGAATACCGGAGTCCTGTTAGCCCGCTACAGCCCGGCTCACCGGAGTCCTGCTAGCCCAGTGCTACAGCCTGGATTCACTCGCTGATGACCGACACGTTCGATGCTGGGTCATGGATGCCTGTCCCTGTAAGTTTGTGCCACTTTGGGTTTACGACTAGCCATGTCAGCCCGGGCTCCTTATCATATGGATGCTAGCGACACTGTCATATACGTGTGCCAAAAGGCGCAAACGGTCCCGGGGAAAGGTAAGGCGACACCCGTGGGAATACCGTGTGTGAGGCCGCAAAGTGATATGAGGTGTTACATGCTAGATCGATGTGGCATTGAGTCGGGGTCCTGACAGGATGGAACCTGGATAGGCGATAAACCTGGACTAGAGACTTAAGTGTTTAGGTAGGCCGTAGCCGACACCCTCGCTGGGCTTCCGCGGTAAGTGGTGAAAGCATGTATGAAGAAGTACACCCCTGCAGGGTATAAAACTATTCGAATAGCCGCGTCCGCGGTAAAGGACTACTTGGTTGCCTATACAGTTCATAGACAAGTTAATAGATACT
Organism: Triticum aestivum; assembly: GCF_018294505.1. Lineage (NCBI taxonomy): Eukaryota > Viridiplantae > Streptophyta > Magnoliopsida > Poales > Poaceae > Triticum > Triticum aestivum. The sequence goes on along the minus strand of NC_057806.1, from coordinate 440,435,572 downwards.
AATAAAAGACTCAAGATAAGTGTGAGTACCGAGGATGGCCCTCTCGTAGGATGACGAGGGAGGATTCCCGATGGAGTATTGTGTTGGTGAGTAGTGGACTCGTGTGCGAAAACTATTTTATTGGTGAAGTGCCGTAGGATAGCTTAGCCAAGAGTCAAAGCTGGCTTGCTGCATTAACCCCACCACCTTCTTGAGAATAAGCATGTATAGTAGGTTCTGATGTAAGACTTGCTGAGTACCTTTGTACTCATGTTTGCTTAATTACTATTTTCAGACGACAACACCGCCCCCTTCGATGGGTTCTACGTAGACCTTGACGTCGACGAGTGACTAGCCACCCAGGTGGTGATCCTGGCCATGGAGGGCCCTATGTAGATAGACAGGCTACGAGAAGCCTTCTTTCTTTCTAGAGTCTGTACTCAGACTAGTTGCTTCCGCATGTGCTTGTATGTTTGTATGACTTGAGTGTCGGGTCATGTGACCCCTATCTGTATGAACTTGTTATGTATGGCTCCCTGGAGCCTTTTAAATAAAGTACTTGAGTTGTAGAGTTTTGTTGTGATGCCATGTTGTATGTACTCATATCGGGCACATTGTGTGTATGATTGAAATGCTTGGTATGAGTGGGATCCGACAATCTAGTTGTTTATCCTTGGCAGCCTTTCTTATGGGGAAATGTAGTCTAGTGTTCCTCGAGCCATAGTAGTCCGCTACAGCCCGGTTCACCGGAGTCCTGCTAGCCTAGCACTACTGTTCAGGACACTTGACTGGCCGGCATGTGTTTCACTTCGTTCCTATGTCTGTCCCTTCGGGGAAATGTCACACTGTGACTTCCGGAGTCCTTCCTAGCCTGCTATAGCCCGGGTTCCCCGGAGTCCTGTTAGCCCAGTGCTACAGCCCGGAATCAATCGCTGATGACCGACATGCTCGATGTGATTCATGTATGCCTGTCTCCATAGGTCTGTGCCGCTTTGGGTTCATGACTAGCCATGTCGGCCCGGGTTCTCTGTCATATGGATGCTAGCGACACTATCATATACGTGAGCCAAAAGGCACAAACGGTCCCGGGCCATGGTAAGGCGACACCCGTGGGATACCGTGCGTGAGGCTGCAAAGTGATATGAGGTGTTACCGGCTAGATCGATGTGACTTGGAATCGGGGTCCTGACAATGATTTTGTAGGGATGAGCTTTCTTTGGCTATGTTATTTCAATAAGACATAATTGCTTGGTTGGTATGCTTGAATTATTATTGTTTTTATGTCAAATGATAGACTATTTCTTTGAATCACTCGTGTCTTAATATTCATGCCATGATTAGACATATGATCAAGATTATGCTAGGTAGCATTCCACATCAAAAATTATCTTTTTTCTCATTTACCTACCCGAGGACGAGCAGGAATTAAGCTTGGGGATGCTGATACGTCTCTGTCGTATCTATAATTTTTGATTGTTCCATGCCAATATTATTCAACTTTCATATATTTTTGGCAACTTTTTATATTATTTTTGGGACTAACATATTGATCCAGTGCCCACTCCCAGTTCCTGTTTGTTGCATGTTTTATGTTTCGCAGAATACCCATACCAAATGGAATCCAAACGGGGTAAAAATGGACGGATCTTATTTTTGGAATATTTGGAAAATTCCGGAAGAAAAATCCATGCGAGACGGTGCCCGCGGTGGTCACGAGGTAGGGGGCGCGCCTGACCCCCCTGGGCGCGCCCCCTACCCTCGTGAGCCACTCGTAAGGCGGTTGACGCTCTTATTTTGCCGCAAGAAAGCTAATTTTCGGGGGGGAAATCACGGTGAAGGTTTCAGGCCAATCGAAGTTACGGATCTCCATATATACACGAAACGGTGAAACAGAGCCAGAACAGAACGCAGAAACAGAGAGAGATAGAGAGATAGATCCAATCTCGGAGGGGCTCTCGCCCCTCCCACGCCATGGAGGCCATGGACCAGAGGGGAAACCCTTCTCCCATCTATGGAGGAGGTCAAGGAAGAAGAAGGAGGAGGGGGGGCTCTCTCCCCCTCGCTTCCGGTGGCACCGGAGTGCCACCGGGGGCCATCATCATTAGCGCGATCTTCACCAACAACTTCACCGCCATCATCACCAACTCTTCCCCCTCTATGCAGCGGTGTAACCTCTCTCTTACCCGCTGTAATCTCTACTTAAACATGGTGCTCAATGCTATATATTATTTCCCGATGATGTATGGCTATCCTATGATGTTTGAGTAGATCTGTTTTTTCCTAATGGCTATTTGATGATCGTGATTGGTTTGAGTTGTATGTTTTATTATTGGTGATGTCCTATGGTGCTCTCCGTGCCGCGCAAGCGTGAGGGATTCCCGTTGTAGGGTTTGCAATATGCTTATGATTTGCTTATGGTGGGTGGCGTGAGTGACAGAAGCACAGACCCGAGTAAGTAGGTTGTTTGCGTATGGGATAAAGGGGACTTGATACTTTAATGCTATGGTTGGGTTTTACCTTAATGAATCTTTAGTAGTTGCGGATGCTTGCTAGAGTTCCAATCATAAGTGCATATGATCCAAGTAGAGAAAGTATGTTAGCTTATGCCTCTCCCTCAAATAAAATTGCAATAATGATTACCGGTCTAGTTATCGATTGCCTAGGGACAAATAACCTTCTTGTTGACAAAAGCTCTTTACTAAAACTAGTTTAGTTGTGTCTTCATCTAAACAGCCCCTACTTTATATTTACTTGCTCTTTATTATCTTGCATACCTATCCAACAACACCTACAAAGTACTTCTAGTTTCATACTTGTTCTAGGTAAAGCGAACATCAAGCGTGCATAGAGTTGTATCGGTGGTCGATAGAACTTGAGGGAATATTTGTTCTACCTTTAGCTCCTCATTGGGTTCGACACTCTTACTTATCGAAAACTGTTGCGATCCCCTATGCTTGTGGGTTATCAGCTCATGACTCACCATACTCGATACACCCTGGAAACACTAAGATGTATGTGGATTTAAAGGAGCGTTTCTGGTGGACTGGTATGAAGAAGGATATTGCCGAGTATGTAGCCGTATGTGATGTATGTCAGAAAGTGAAGGCAGAACATCAAAAGGCCAGCCGGATTGTTACAACCTATGTCGATACCCGAATGGAAGTGTGATAAGCTTGGCATGGATTTCATCACCGGATTGCCCAGGACCAAATCAGGATATGATTCTATATGGGTAGTAGTTGATCGCTTGACCAAAGTAGCTCAATTTATCCCAGTGAAAATCACCTATACAAGTGCCAAGTTGGCAAAGATATACATGACAAGGATCGTATGTTTACATGGAGTTCTGAGAACAATTGTATCAGATAGAGGAACCCAGTTTACCTCAAGGTTTTGGAATCAGTTGCATGAAACTTTGGGAACCAGACTAGAGTTCAGTACATCTTTTCACCCCCAAACAGATGGACAGACCGAGGGAGTCAACAAGATTCTGGAGGATATGCTGAGAGCTTGTGCCCTAGATTATGGATCTAGTTGGGATGACAACTTGCCCTACGCAGAGTTCTCATACAACAACAGTTACCAGGCCAGTTTGAAGATGGCACCTTTCGAAGCTTTGTACAGAAGGAGGTGCAGGACACTGTTGTTGTGGGATGAAGTTGGAGACCGTCAGTTATTTGGACCAGATTTGATTAAGGAATCAGAAGAGAAGGTTCAATTGATTAGAGATAGACTGAAGGTAGCTCAGTCCCGACAGAAGAGTTATGCAGATTCAAAACGCAAGGAAGTAGTCCATGAAATCGGAGACAGAGTGTATCTTTGGGTATCACCACTCCGAGGAGTTAAGCGTTTTGGAGTTAAGAGAAAGTTAGCGCCACGGTTTGTGGGACCATATAGAGTTTCGAAACGTATGGGAGAAGTTGCTTATAAGTTGGAATTACCCGAAGGATTCTCAGGAGTTCATGATGTGTTCCACGTTTCTCAGTTGAAGAAGTGCCACGCAGAGATGGCCGACATTCCTTTGAGAGATAAAGTAGCACTGGAAGCGATTTAGTTGGACAATGATTTGACCTATGAGGAGAAGCCATTCAGGATTCTTGAGTTTGCCAGCCGAGTTACCCGGAGCAAGGTTATTAAGTTTTGCAAAGTTCAGTGGAGCCACCATACCGAAGACGAAGCCACCTGGGAACGAGAGGAAGACCTACGCAAGGACCACCCACACCTATTTTCTAGCCAACCTGAATCTCGAGGGCGAGATTCATCTTAAGGGGGGTAGATTTGTAACATCCCAAATTTTCAACTTAGAATTTATACATTAGATCATCATTGCATATCACATTTTATTGCATTTGGCTTGATCCTAGAAATTCTACGTAACTCAAGGACCTACGGAGAGAGTTGGGGATTTCATTATTTTCATATTCGAGTTTTCTCGAATTTTGGAAAGAGGATCGTTTGATTTTAATTATTTTCTCTTTGATTATTTCTTTTATAAAAATAAAAGAGAGAGGATAAAATGACTTCCTTAAAATAGAGAAATATCGAAGATTTAATATTAAAATCAAATAAGATTTTTATTCGGAGTTTTATCGCTATTTTATTTGAATTAGGAAAAATGCGTTTTTTAAATTGCATTTTAGGCCCAAATAAATGTTCATCTTGTCCGGCTTATTTTTAGAGGACGGGGAAAATTTATTTCAGGATATTTGGAGTCCGTTTAGTATTTATTTTCTTTCTTTTTCTGCACGTCGGAATTATTAAAAAAAAGTCGAACCGACTTCGGGCCGTACCCGGCCAGGAGACCTCGGGCCAGCCCTCTTATAAGCCGCACCCGAGCCAGCCCATCCACCACCCGCGCCCTAACCCTAGCCCTAGCCGTGCCGCCGCCCGCCACTGCCGCCGTCGCGCCGGAGTCGCCGGACCTCGTCGGATCCCGCCGGACCAGAGGTAGCCGCCTCAGTTTTCATGAGAAAACCGTTTGGTTTTTTTCAAAACCCTAGATCCATTTTTTATTAGATCTGGTTTGGTTTATTTTCGGTTTAGTTATTTAGCGAACGCCCATTTTTACGTTCGTTTTAACAAACGATTTTCACCATTTAGCCGCAGACAGGGACGTTCGTTTGTTAGCATGTTCGTCGGTTTTTCTTTTTCTCGGATTTTCCGCAATTATTTTCGATCATGATTTCTGATCCGATTTTCGTTTTAGTATAACTTTTCGCTCGTTTATCGAAATCAGGCGATTCAAGCCCCTAGAGTTTCGTCTCGAAACCCTTTTTCCGTTTAACCAACTTGAACACGATTTTGACACAGTAAAATATGACTTTAGTCTAGATTAGTAATCGGATCTTGTTTCTTTCGCAGTTTGAGTTTCGTTGCTCTGTTTGATTTGATTCTTTTTGCAAACCGGAGTTCTTAAGTTGAACTTTCTGGTTAGATCTCTTATTTGAGTTTTACTCATGCCCTTGTTTGATTGCTTATTGTATGCTTGTTTGTTTGCGATAGAACACCCGGAGTGCGAAGCGTGCTACTACGAGTCTCTAGGTTTTGCGGATCATCAGCAAGGCAAGTAACACTTTGAGCATATCCCTTTATCACCCAGTTTTTATGCATTAGTTTCAACCCTCAAACATTGCATGATTAGGAGTTGATAACATGTGGGATTGGGAAGTAGTTGATGAGGTAGAACCTATTCACCTGTTTATTATCAAACCCTTGGGAGTTACTTCTACGCTGCTTATATTGCTATGATATGCTCGTAGACGTGGAGGATCGAGTGAAACCATGATAGATGTGAGATTGTTAATTAATGGTTCAACTTAAGGTGGTAACTTTAATACACATCTGGGTGGATTGGTTGTCGGGCACCTGGAGAATCCAGTGTTGTCCTAGGATATCCCGGAGTACCCCTGTGATAATCCTAAGGTCCTCCACCCAGGCTCAAAGGGAACTGAGATATTTCATGCTAGAAACTTCCATGTGCAGCCACAAGCTATTATGGGCTCTAGCATAGTTGAGTAAGTTGCGTGAAGCTCTTGAAGAGGTAGACTAGCAAGTAGTGGGTTGTAGGTGGTATAGTCTATTTGGAGTAGAGAGTTAATGCTTCTGAAGGACTGTGTCTCGGTCATCCCTTTCTCAAACACCATGTAGTGTGAGAAATCCAATGGAGGAGATCGAGTCTTGTGGGGAAAAGTGCGCAAACCTCTGCAGAGTGTACAAACTAATCATGGTTAGCCGTGTCCCCGGTTATGGACATCTTGAGTATCTAGTACTTGGATTATCATATGTATCTCATCACTCTAAATTAATATTGTTGGGTTCATAATTACTTTTAGTTGGGATTGAGTTGGAGGAACCTTCTCAATGATGTTTCAACTACCATGATAGTAAATAAAATCTATTCCTTTGTTCTAGGGGAAAATTGGCTTTTCGCAAAACTTTAACCGTAGAGCTTTCCACCAGCCAAATATGCATATAGTGATAGCATTATTCTGTTCTTGCTCTACCGTGTTATATTGCCAGCATATTCCATGTGCTAACCCATTTTCGGGCTGCAACGTATTATGTTGCACACTTTTCAAACGAGGAGTAAGGTTCGTTAGGTCATTGTCGTATAGCTCAGCTATGCCGTTGGAGTTGATGGACTCACTTTATCTTCCAAGCCTTCCGCTGTTATCGTTTCAGATGGCCTTAAGCCATGTTTATTGTAATAAGTTCTCTATTGAGACATTCGATGCAATAAGTGTGTGATTGCTACTATGTTATAAATCCTTCGAGTACTGTGTGTGTCAGCATTACCGATCCAGGGATGACACTGAAGCACAGAGACTTGACCGTTTGAGGTCAGGTCGCTACACTATGTATTCACACATGTATTATGTTTCCGCTTAATACAATTCTAGCATGAATAATAAATATTTATCATGAAATAAGGAAATAAATAATAACTTTATTATTTTCTCTAGGGCATATTTCCTTCATTAGAATCATTATCGTGTAATCTGGATTATTGACTCTAGTGCAAGTGGGAGACTGAAGGAAATATGCCCTAGAGGCAATAATAAAGTTGTTATTTATATTTCCTTATATCATGATAAATGTTTATTATTCATGCTAGAATTGTATTAACCGGAAACTTAGTACATGTGTGAATACATAGACAAACAGAGTGTCCCTAGTACGCCTCTACTAGACTAGCTCGTTAATTAAATATGGTTAAGTTTCCTAGCCTTAGACATGTGTTGTCATTTGATGAACGGGATCACATCATTAGAGAATGATGTGATGGACAAGACTCATCCGTTAGCTTAGCACTATGATCGTTCAGTTTATTGTTATTGCTTTCTTCATGACTTATACATGTTCCTATGACTATGAGATTATGCAACTCCCGAATACCGGAGGAACACCTTGTGTGCTATCAAACGTCACAACGTAACTGGGTGACTATAAAGATGCTCTACAGGTGTCTCCGGTGGTGTTTGTTGAGTTGGCATAGATCAAGATTAGGATTTGTCACTCCGATTGTCGGAGAGGTATCTCTGGGCCCTCTCGGTAATGCACATCACTATAAGCCTTGCAAGCAATGTGACTAATGCGTTAGTTGCAGGATGATGCATTACGGAACGAGTAAAGAGGCTTGCTGGTGACGAGATTGAACTAGGTATTATGATACCGACGATTGAATCTCGGGCAAGTAACATACCGATGACAAAGGGAACAACGTATGTTGTTATGCGGTTTGACCAATAAAGATCTTCGTACAATATGTATGAGCCAATATGAGCATCCAGGTTCCTCTATTGCTTATTGACCGGAGATGTGTCTCGGTCATGTCTACATAGTTCTCGAACCCATAGGGTCCGCACGCTTAACGTTCGATGATGATTTGTATTATGAGTTATGTGATTTGATGTACTGAAGGTTGTTCGGAGTCTCGGATGAGATCACGGACATGACGAGGAGTCTCAAAATAGTCGAGACATAAAGATTGATATATTGGACCATATTGTTCGGACATCGGAAGTGTTACTGATAGTTTTGGATATAACCGGAGTGCCGGAGGGGTTACTGGAACCCCCCGGGGAAGTAATGGGCCTTAGTGGGCCTTAGGGGAGAGAGAGGGCAGCGGCCAGGAGGTGGCACCCCCCCCCCCAAGGGGAGTCCGAATAGGACTAGGGGAGGGGCGCGGCCCCTCTTTCCCTCTCCCTCTCCCTCTCCCTCTCCCTCTCATTCCTTCTTCTCCTACTTGGACTAGGAAAGGGGGGACTGATTCCTACTTGGAGTAGGATTCCCCCCTTGTGCGCGCCCCTTAGGGCCGGCCGGCCTCCTCCTCCCTCCCCCCTTTATATATGTGGGAAGGGGGCACCCCATAGACACACAAGTTGATCTTTAGTTGTGTGCGGTGCCCCCTCCACAGCTTTACACCTCGGTCATATTGTCGTAGTGCTTAGGCGAAGCCCTGCGTCAGTAACTTCATCATCACCGTCAACACGCCATCGTTTTGACGGAACTCACCCTCGGCCTTAGTTGGATCAAGAGTACGAGGGACGTCACCAAGCTGAACATGTGCAGATCACGAAGGTGTCGTGCGTTCGGTACTTGATCGGTTGGATCGTGAAGATGTTCGACTACATCAACCGCGTTACTAAACGCTTCCGCTTTCGATCTATGAGGGTATGTAGACACACTCTCTTGTCTCGTTGCTATGCATCTCCTAGATAGATCTTGCCTGGTCGTAGGAAATTTTTTGAAATACTGCGTTCCCCAACACAATTTGCAACGCAGAAACTAGCCATCAATTCCATGCTGGCCACTCTGCCTTAACTAACCGGAGGATTTAGATGACCTCTTCATTCACTTCAGGTTCACCCAGCGAATCTGGAGTCTCTTCAAGTTGTGGACGAGGGAGACCATCATCACACGGGCCGGCTTCACATCGATTGAGGAATGGTGGCTCACCTCCAGGAAAGCGATCCCTAAGCCAATGAGACGAAACTTCTACACGGTCACCATCATAATCCACGGACGGGTTTGGAAAGAGCGTAACACAAGGATATTTGGTGAGACGATCAGTACTGCAGAGAGGGTCCTTGGTCTTATTAGAGAGGACATAGCGACCTAGCGTGCTGCTGGAAGCATTGCTGACCTAGCAGCATGATCCCCAGCCAATCGTGTGTCTCGGCCTAGCGTGCTCAGCTTTAGTCCGCCTACACTGTTTGCTAGTTTGTAACTAAACATTTTGTTTCTTCCTCTCTAGCTAATCAAGCTTGGACAATATCCCTTCGATTGACTACCACAGATTCTTGCTTTTTGCTTCAGGTCCATAAAAGATGCATGGTCGCGACTTGGTTACTAGTACACGCCCCTATCTTTTTCAAAACAACTCCTATGCTAAAATAATTCTAACATGATTACTAGCCATTCTTTACACGGATGGCTGCGGTGGCTGGCGGTTCAGCGATTCGACAGTGGCGGAAGGTGGCCGCTGGCAGCGGCGACGTTCGGTCTGGATCCTGGGGCGGAGGCCTAAAAGGCAGCGGCAGGTGAAGCTCAGGCTGCCCATGCCGGCATGGCGTGGTGTTGTCCTTGTCCAAGGCGGATATGCGTTGGCGATCTGGTGGCTTTAGCTCTGGATTGGTTCGGACCAAAGACGGTGACGAAGGCGCGGGATCCCTCTTGTCGGCTCTCATGGTTTGGCGAGGTGGGGTGGCAGCCCTCTTCCCAGGCTCCAGTGGTGGCACTCATAGGTAGTGGCCGGTGTGCCAGGGTTACCACGGTGGCAGTGCTGCTCTGGATGCTCACCGGATCTTAGCGGCTAGATCTAGGGCTTTGAAGGCGATCGGGACGGTGCACAGATTGCCGATTGGATTTCTTAGGACAGATTCGGGTGAAAACCTGGTCTTCGGCCAGTGGCCGGAGCCAGTGATGGTGACACCATTGGCGTAGCTTCCTTCATTGAGGCACCATCGAGGTGAAGCTCCCAACTCCTCTTGCTACCTCCACGGAAATCCTTGATCTGTTGATCAGATGATGTCGGCGCTCTTGTGTCGTTCCCTCCTTGGGGGCGTTATTCTTGGAGGTGTGCATTGGCTCGAGGGACCAGTGGACGGTTTTAGCGATGGAGAGGCGTTTCATGTCACGCATGGACGATGTGGAATTTCGACGGTGTGGCGCAACAGGGTCTCGGCGACAGATGTGTGATGATGGAAGCGCGTAGGGAGGTGGCATTGTCTGACGCCGTGTTGGCATTGACGGCAGGCCTAACAATCGATCTGTCAGTACCTGCTCTGAAGATGGATCGGTGGAAGATGGCGTCGGCGGCCTCTGAGAAGGCGCCAGACTGGTGTGTGCCCCAAATCCAGCAGTGTGGCTTGGTTAGGGCCTTTGGTTTTAGATGTTAGGTTTTGGTGCGAGGTCTTTCGGTTCGGACTATTGGCACCCCTTCATCAGTTGGATAGAAGTAGCTACGGTTGTTGCCAAGTTGGTGGCTTCAGACTTACTGTTGTATTAGTTTGTAACGTATTTATGAATAATTAATAAAGTGGTTGCATGCATCACCCAGATGCAGAAGACGGGGTCATCCTTCTTTTCAAAAAAATATTTATACTATCTTTTTCTTTTGAAGTGTTATATGTGTCTGAACATTACACTTTGTCCCTGATGATAGACCAATCAGATCATATCTGAATATGACCAGTGATAAGCTCTTGTTTTATGAAAATTTCAAGTGGCTAGTGGTGACTGTGGGCACTAAAAAGTTGCCTCCCATTTTGAATCAAGTAAAGTTGACAACTCAACTTTTAGAATATTTAGCTTTCCCTTTAATGATCCTCTGGAATATTTTTTGCCCGAATCATATGAAATATTTAATTTAGAAAATCGCTCAATGATTATGGCAATCTAGAATTATTACAAGCAAGCAAGGATGAGCAGTATACGTAAGGCCACAAGAATAGCACAAAGGAAAATCATCTTAGATTTATTTTCCTATTTTGTTTAGCTTGATCATCTGCAAAGTGCAAACCTTAACTAAATAGACCCTTATGACTTATTTCCCCCATTCCGAATTATAAGATGTTATATCTTTTTTCTGAATCAGATGTATATAAGCGTGTTTTAATGTGTTTGTTCGCCCATTTCAGTCTGTATCAGTCCAAGTTGAAATATCCAAAACGTCTTATAATTTGGAACAGAGGTGACATCTACTTGAAATGTTGTCAAGGAACATTCTACCATAAGAAAATTAATGTAACCAGTATTATGCCTCACCTCACTATTGGAAAACGGGCATATGCCGACGGCCAAACCTATGCCTACGGCTGCCGTCGGCCTAGTTTGAGATATGGCGACATCCCAGTCCTGGCCGTCGGCTTACACAAGCCGTCGGGTTACGTGGATCTATGCCGACGGCCGCTGTCGGCACAGAACGGCCGTCGACCTAGCCGCAGACATGCTGACAGCAGCCGTCGGCATAAATCAGCCGTCGGTATAACTGTGGTCCCGGCGACCCCGCCCGTGACTAGCGGCTAACGCCGTCAAACCTATGCCGACGGTCGGGACGGGCGGCCATCGGCATATCTCCGCATGCCACGTCACCGATCCGCGGCGTAGGTATGCCGACGGCAGCCGTCGGCATATCTGCCATGTCACCGATCCGCGGCACGGCGCCCACCAGAACTCTGCCGTATCTATGCCGGCGGCTTTGCCGTCAGCATAGCTTTTTTTTACATACTTTTTTTTGCATATGTTTTAATGCTTTTTTTACATACGTTTTTTTGCATATGTTTTTATGCTTTTTAAAAAATATGTGCTCATGCTTTTTTATGTATTACATGAATATATATGTAGTTTGTAATTTTTTCCATAGATTATGAACATATATATATATAGTTTGTATTTTTTTCGAGCACATTAATAATATGCTGTCATGTTCTTTTGAATATAGGTCCTTAAATTTTATTAAAATCAAAAACAGCTATGCGATAGAAGTTGAGTGGCGGTTGCAAACGCCCGGCACCCGTCTCCGGAGTGTGACCCCCTCACGTCCGCGGTGTGCCCCCCTCACGGACGGCGCTGCCGCCAGCATCTGGAGGGCGGAAACAGCCGCATCGGGTCTATACGGAGGGGACGTTCCTCTCACGTGTTTCTATGGGATGACCTACCACAACCGGGTGGTGTTGTGGCATGTTCGAAGAGGCGGCACGCATCTCCGGGGCGTGGCCCCCCTAATGGATGGTGCAGCCGCCGGCACCTGGAGGGGGAAAACGGACGCATCGGGTCTACACGGAGGGGATGTAGTTGTCGGTTTGGCCCGGATGTTGCTCCCAGGTGTCCCTCTGAGCTGACCTAACACAACCGGGTGGAGAGGTCCACTGTTCAAAGCCCGTCCGTGAAAAGTCAAAGGGCTAGATCTCGTGGTCAACCTCTCTAGGGTTAGGCGGGACGGGGGCCCTGAGGGGGTAGCAATGCCACCAGAGCTTCGCACTGGCCCGTCATACATGCCGAGTGGTGTGGTGGCATGTCCGAAGAGGCGGCATGCGTCTCCGAGGTTTGGCCCCCCTCACGGACGGCGCCACCGCCGGCACCTGGAGTGGGGAAACGGACGCGTCGGTTCTACACGGAGGGGATCTTGCTGTTGGTCTGGCCCGGATGTTGCTCCAAAATGTTCCTATGGGTTGACCTAACACAACCGGGTGGAGAGGTCCACTGGTCAAAGCCCGTCCGTGCAAAGTCAAAGGGCTAGATCCCGTGGTCAAACGCTACAGGGTTAGGCGGGACGGGGGCCCTGGGGGTAGCAATGCCACCGAAGCGTCGCACTGGGCCCTCATACATGCGGGGTGGTCTGATGGCATGTCCGAAGAGGCGGCGCGCGTCTTCGGGGTGTGGCCCCCCTCACGAACGGCGATGACACGGTAGTAGACGTTCTGCGGTAAGATGCGGCGTGAATATTATTAAATACTCGGAGCGCGATAAAATCATGAGTTTTTTTGCACGACGTGGGCACATGTGCTATAGGAACGATGGTATTTTTTCATAATTTTTGATGATGGAGAAGTATCCGAAAAATTCCCTCTACGCGGATTGCCCTTCACGCGTCTACGGTTGTGGCCGGCGGCCTCCGGGGGCTAGCATGCCGCCAAATCTTGCGTAGGCGGCCTCTCACAAGTCTGGAAGTGTTGTGGCGGTTGCAAACGCCCGGCACGCGTGTCCGGGGTGTGCCCCCCCTCACGGACGGTGCCGCCGCCGGCACCTGGAGGGGGGAAATGGACGCGTCGGGTCTACACGGAGGAGATCTTGTTGTGGGTTGGGCCCGGTTGTTGCTCCAAAGTGTTCCTATGGGCTGACCTAACACAACCGGGCGGGGAGGTCCGCTGGTCAAAGCCCGTCCGTGCAAAGTCAAAGGGCTAGATCCCGTGGTCAAATGCTACAGCGTTAGACGGGACGGGGGCCCTGGGGGGTAGCAATGCCACCGGAGCGTCGCACCGGGCCCTCATACATGCGGGGTGGTGAGGTGGCATGTCCGAATAGGCGGCACGCGTCTCCGGGGCGTGGCCCCCCCTCACGGACGGCGATGACACGGTAGTAGACGTTCTGCGGTAACGATGCGGCGTGAATATTATTAAATACTCGGAGCGCGATAAAATCATGATTGCACGATGTGGGCACATGTGCTATAGGAACGATGGTATTTTTTCATAATTTTTGGTGATGGAGAAGTATCCGAAAAATTCCCTCTACGCGGATTGCCCTTCGCGCGTCTACGGCTGTGGCGGCGGCCTCCGTGGGCTAGCATGCCGCCAAATCTTGCGTAGGCGGCCTCTCACATGTCTGGAAGTGTTGTGGTGGTTGCAAACGCCCGGCACGCATGTCTGGGGTGTGCCCCCCCTCACGGACGGCGCCGCCGCCGGCACCTGGAGGGGGGAAACGGACGCGTCGGGTCTACACGGAGGGGATCTTGTTGTGGGTCTGGCCTGGTTGTTGCTCCAAAGTGTTCCTATGGGCTGACCTAACACAGCCGGGCGGGGAGGTCCGCTGGTCAAAGCCCGTCTGTGCAAAGTCAAAGGGCTAGATCCCGTGGTCAAACGCTACAGGGTTAGGCGGGGCGGGGGCCCTGGGGGGCTAGCAATGCCACCGGAGCGTCGCATCGGGCCCTCATACATGTGGGGTGGTGTGGTGGCATGTCCGAAGAGGCGGCACGCATCTCCGGGGCGTGGCCCCCCTCACGGACGGCGATGACACGGTAGTAGACGTTCTGCGGTAACGATGCGGCGTGAATATTATTAAATACTCGGAGCGCGATAAAATCATGAGTTTTTTTGCACGACGTGGGCACATGTGCTATAGGAACGATGGTATTTTTTTCATAATTTTTGGTGATGGAGAAGTATCCGAAAAATTCCCTCTACGCAGATTGCCCTTCGCGCGTCTACGGCTGTGGCCGGCGGCCTCCAGGGGCTAGCATGCCGCCAAATCTTGCGTAGGCGGCCTCTCACAAGTCTGGAAGTGTTGTGGCGGTTGCAAACGCCCGGCACGCGTGTCCGGGGTGTGCCCCCCCCTCACGGACGGCGCCGCCGCCGGCACCTGGATGGGGGAAACGGACGCGTCGGGTCTACACGGAGGGGATCTTGCTGTGGGTCTGGCCCGGTTGTTGCTCCAAAGTGTTCCTATGGGCTGACCTATCACAACCGGGCGGGGAGGTCCGCTGGTCAAAGCCCGTCCATGCAAAGTCAAAGGGCTAGATCCCGTGGTTAAACGCTATAGGGTTAGGCGGGACGGGGGCCCTTCGGGGTAGCAATGCCACCGGAGCGTTGCACCGGGCCCTCATACATGCGGGGTGGTGTGGTGGCATGTCCGAAGAGGTGGCACACATCTCCGGGGCGTGCCCCCCCCCCTCACGGACGGCGATGACACGGTAGTAGACGTTCTGCGGTAACGATGCGGCGTGAATATTATTAAATACTCAAAGCGCGATAAAATCATGAGTTTTTTTGCATGACGTGGGCACATGTGCTATAGGAACGATGGTATTTTTTCATAATTTTTGGTGATGGAGAAGTATCCGAAAAATTCCCTCTACGTGGATTGCCCTTCGCGCGTCTACGGCTGTGGCCGGCGGCCTCCGGGGGCTAGCATGCCGCCAAATCTTGCGTAGGCGGCCTCTCAGAAGTCTGGAAGTGTTGTGGCGGTTGCAAACGCCCGGCACGCATGTCCAGGGTGTGCCCCCCCCTCACGGACGGCGCCGCTGCCGGCACCTGGAGGGGGTGAACGGACGCGCCGGGTCTACACGGAGGGGATCTTGTTGTGGGTCTGGCCCGGTTGTTGCTCCAAAGTGTTCCTATGGGCTGACCTAAACAACCGGGTGGGGAGGTCCACTGGTCAAAGCCCGTCCATGCAAAGTCAAAGGGCTAGATCCCGTGGTCAAACGCTAGAGGGTTAGGCGGGACGGGGCCTTGGGGGGTAGCAATGCCACCAGAGCGTCGCACCGGGCCCTCATACATGCGGGGTGGTGTGGTGGCATGTCCGAAGAGGCGGCACGCGTCTCCGGGGTGTGCCCCCTTCACGGACGGCGATGACACGGTAGTAGACGTTCTGCGGTAACGATGCGGCGTGAATATTATTAAATACTCGGAGGGCGATAAAATCATGAGTTTTTTACACGACGTGGGGACATGTGCTATAGGACTGATGGTAATTTTGTACACCCCGTGCGAAGCATCTCCCTTCGACGGACTTGGATCCGCCGCCGCCCCCACCCCCCGTCGACGACCCCCTCCCCCTTGAGTCACCTGACCTACTAATCTCCAGATCGAGCACGCGAGGCGGCGGCCATGCGCTCCCAGACCCGCGACCAGGCCACGGCCTCGGTGGACGAAGCTGCTCGAGTTCGGCGCCTCCCCTCCCCTCCCCTCTGTGTGGTTCCGGGAGAGGAGAGGGCCGAGCGGCGTTAAAAAACATAAAAAATCCATATGAA
>NC_057806.1:440413518-440419131 GCF_018294505.1 Triticum aestivum | reverse complement strand
CCCCACTACCACCCCCGTCCCCCCGCCACCTCTCGCCGGCGCCATCCACACCCGTCCTCGACCCCGCGCCCTCCCTGTGTCCTGACCCGACCCCGTGCTAGGGGGGCACCGGAGCTAGGCCGGAACTCCGCCGATGCCCTGCTGCGCCCCGGCCGGCCCTGTCCACCCTTCCCCGATGGCTGCCCCCCGGCCTCCCTGCGGCCCGCTGCACTGGCGGCCAAGGTGAGCTTTTTTTCAATTTTTTGCAATTTGTTACTATTTTTTTACATAGATGGATATATATGTAATGAATGGATATATGCATGTACAGATTGATGCTAGATAGATGGATGGATGCTAGATGAATAGATAGATGGATGAATATTTAGATACATATGCATGCAAATATGCTGCCATTCTGGAAACTTAGATGGGTGTTTTTCCATTGGTTTTGAATGGAAAACATTGTGGCACCTTGCAAACACAGGGCCATGTCATTATCAGGGCACTGCACTAATTTTTTTATGACAGCAAAAAAAGGCTGCAAAATAACAAATTGCAGTGATTTTATAGAAAAATATATACAGAGTTGCCATTAGTGTTCAAGTTGTGCCAATTATTGTAAGTGGTGATGTGTAACACGACCAAAGAGCAAAAGGACAAGAGAAAATGACACTAGAGGGAGCACAAAGAGATCAATTATTTAGTTACATACCAGATAGTTTTTACTAAATTTGTGAATATAGATGAATTAGATGTTGGGCAAGTTTGTGATAGATGGATGGATATTGGTCAAGTTAGTGTTTTGGTAATGTTGATTCATATATAAGAAGCAATTCGAGGCACTTGGTTTCTAAAATACTTAGTGAAGTTTTTTTTACAATTTGACATGTTGTTTCATGTTCATTCATAATATTGTGTCAATGCTTAATGTGAGGTGAGGACCTATTTTTTTCACTCGGTGTGATTAACAGGATTTGTGGTGTTCCATCTTCGTGGAGTGATCGTTGACGTTGGAGGTGTTGGTCCACGATCGTCCCTCTCCTTTGATCGACTACATCGGAGGGTGAGCAACAATTCCATGACCTCGTCCACTTTTTTTCCCATGTCACTAGATTAAATTTTCACAGCAAGTCGCGTAACCTAGGTCTCCCGTCCGAAAGTGTTGCATTGATAAATATGCATTCAATTGCATATTTATCACCGCAGCTCTTTCGGATTGTCCAGCGCTTTCCACGGACAGTCCGAGGATGTGTAGATTGGGTACGTTGTTCATGCTCTACCCCGTTCTGAGACAGGATTTCGGTGGTGCCTCCCTGTTGTTCTCCAGATGCACATTCTCTCGGCATTATGCCGAGACGTGTATTCAGAGAACAACGGGGAGGTGCTGCCGAAATTTTGTCTCGGAATGGGGTAGAGCATGGACAACGTACTCAATCTACACATTCTCGGGTGGGATTAGGACCCATCTTTACCTATTAGAGATGTAGGTGGATTAAATGTCATTTCTCGTCAACCTTGTAAAAAATAAAATATTGATGTGAGTAATTTAAATGAATCCTTAATTTTGTTGTGTGGCTTCCAATAAAGCAGAGATGGCAGATAATCAGTGGATGTATAGTGGGTTTTTCCCTCGGAATCAAGTAACAACAGAGTGGGTCGAGAAAACTGATGTGTTTTTGAAAGAGATATTCTGTAGTCCAATGAGGATGGTGCCAGAATGCCCGTGTGCCAAATGTAAGAGACGTATCCGAAGAGATAAGAGTGAGATGACTAAGCACCTTCGCACGAATGGATTTATGCCCAACTTTAATATGCCGATAAACTTTGCCTAGCGGGACCGTGGTAGAGAGGATGTGATACGACAACCCGTCGCTGGTTATGAGGACGATGGGGTTAGAGACATGCTAGATGATGTCTTCGCTGCACAGCCGACACCTCCGTCACATTCAGCGAATGAACCGGAGGAGCCGGAGGAAACCGCAAAGGCCTTCCTGGAAATCTTGGCCTCGTCAAAGAAACCTCTCTATGAGGGTGCCAAGCTGTCTGTGCTGGATGCCATCTCGCAACTGATGGCAGTCAAGGCTGAGTACGGCTGTAGCCGAGGTTGCTTCGAAGCATTTCTAGGAGTATGGGCTAATAGCCTCCCTGAGGGCCATGAACTGCCGAAAACCATGTACGCTACGAAGAAAATCATGAAGGCGCTCTCCATGGACTATGAGAAAATACATGTTTGTCCAAAGAATTGCCTTTTGTTTAGGCATGAGTATGCGGATGATAAGTACTGTAGGAAGTGCGGTTCCTCTCGGTATATTGAGGTGGTCGATAAGCATGGTCAGAAGCAGCAGCTAAAAATCCCTGTGAAGGTTCTTTGGTATCTTGATTTTATAAAAAGACTGCAGCGCCTTTTCATCACCGAGGAGTCTGCCAAAATGATGAAGTGGCACAAGGAAGGGAAAAGGTACAATCCAAAAAAAATGTACATCCATCAGAAGGTGAAGCATGGAGGTCATTCGATATAGAGTACCCGGAGGAAGCAGCCGAGGCTGGGAATGTCAGAATTGCTATAACAAGTGATGGGTTCAATCCATATGGTATGTCGTCTAATCCATACAGCTGCTGGCCCGTATTTGTTATTCCACTCAATCTCCCTCCCGGCGCCATAATGCAACGCAAGACCATGTTCCTGTCGCTTATAATTCTGGGGCCTGAATATCCGGGGAAGAATTTGAGTGTGTTTATGCAGCCTTTGGTGGATGATTTGCACCATTCTTGGTACTTCCCGAGGTTGACATACGACCAACATCTACAGAAAAATTTCTTGATGAAAGTTTGGCTACAATATTGCATGCATGACTTCCCCGGCTATGCCCTGTTCTGCGGATGGTGTACAAGTGGAAAGATGCCATGCCCAGTGTGCATGCAGGCCTTGATTTTCATTTGGCTGAAGAAGGGTGGCAAATATGTTGCCTTTGACCTGCATCGACAGTTCCTCCCTCCAGACCATCCTGATAGGGAAGACAAGAAGAAATTCACAAAAGGCAAAGCTATCCATGAAGTAAACGAGATTCCAACGTTTTCTGGTGCGGATGTGCTTGCTCAGCTGAAAGCTCTTAAGCCTGCCGGTGAAGGGAAAGGCAAAGGAAAAGGCAAAGCCGCAGGCGAAGACGAGGGCGAGGGCAAAGGAAAAGGTAAAGGGAAAAAATGTTTTGAAGGATATGGTGAGACGCACAACTGGACTCACATTACCCCCTTCACGCAGCTTCCCTATTTTAAGGACCTCAAACTTCCATACAACATCGACGTGATGCACACCGAAAAGAATGTCACAGAGTCCCTTTTTTCGCGCGATCCTCAACATTCCTGATAAGACAAAGGATAATGTTAATTCTAGAGTCGATCAACAGAATATTTGTGATAGACCATGTCTACACATGCAACCTCCCATAGGCAGTCGAAAATCTTGGTTCAAGCCAGATGCTGACTTCGTACTTAAAAAGGATCATAAGATGGAGGCATTCAAGTGGCTGAAACACGTCGTAAAGTTCACTGATGGTTATGCGTCGAATATAAGTAAGGGGGTCAATCTTTCAACGGGCAGAGTGACCGGGCTCAAGAGTCATGACTATCATGTATGAATTGAGCGGATTATGCCGGTGATGGTTCGGGGCTATGTTCCCGAGCGTGTCTGGCGTGTTCTTGCGGAGTTAAGCCATTTCTTCCGCACGCTTTGTGCTAAAGAAGTATGTCCTGAGAAGATAAAAGAAATGCATAAGAAGGCGCCGGAGTTCATATGCAAGCTAGAGAAGATCTTCCCGCCAGGCTTCTTTACTCTGATAATACATCTCATTTTGCACCTCGCGAACGAGGTATTGTTGGGGGGGCCTGTGCAGAACCGTTGGCAGTACGGCCCTGAGAGACAGAACAAGCATCTGAGACAGAAATGTGGAAACAAAGCTAAGATTGAAGCTTCCATAGCTGAGGCAATTATCTTAGAGGAGGTGGCAGACCTTAGGACAGCCTACTATCCGGACCATGTTCACACGTTGCACAATAAGGTGTCTCAATACAATACAGAAGAACCCAAGTATAAACCCAAGTTGCCTCCATTCATCGGGCAAGGTGGTAGGGCTGGATTCTCGACACCTTATCTCATGCCATGAGATGAGTGGGAGGATGTCATGTTCTATATCTTGCACAACATCAAGGAAGTTGAGGATGAGTGGATGAGGTAATACCTTTGCACCATTCTTTTAGTCAATTCGTTATGTTCACTTTGCCTAGTTCTTATACCGCTTTTCTTATTGTAGTCGATTCGTTGAAGAAGAATGGACGGGAATGCTGCCTCCTACTGAAGCGGAGGCACTTGCTCTTCTCCGAAAGGGTGCTGATGGAAGGAAAAATTTCGTTGCGTGGTTCATGGAGAAAGTAATTTTTTACACTTCCCTATTACCTATTTCAATTAAACTCATGCACCCTATAATTTCAATTAAACTCATGCACCCTATAATTTCAATTAAACTTGTAGGGAAATGATCCGACCGAATCAATGGATGAAGAATTGAGATGGGTTTCCATGGGTTTTGACCCTGTTGTCATGACATGCCAAAAGTATGATGTGAATGGGTATCGCTTCCATACAGAGGAGCACCAGAACAGTCGGCCTGATCCCAAAACCATAAATACCGGAGTCTTCACTGAAGGAGATAATAAAGTAGATTACTACGGAAGGGTAGGAAAAATATACGAGCTTACATTCAAACGTGGCCGCGAACACCTAAGTCTCACTGTGTTCAAATGCCGATGGTTCGACCCCAAAAAGGGTCTGAGACATACGCCTTCTGTTGGTTTAGTTGAAGTTAAACCATCAACCGTCTATGCCGGAGCTAATCTCTTTATCGCCGCTACCCAGGCCACACAATTATATTATCTGCCTTACCCATGCCAGAAAGAGTACATAAAGGGTTGGGAAGTTGTGTTCAAGGTGTCGCCGCATGGTAAGCTACCGGACCCGAACGATGATGATTACTACAACATAAACCCCATGACATACGAGGGAGTGTTCTATCAAGAGGAACATGATGACGTGGTCCGAAACAACGAGGATGATGACTTGGGTTATGTTGACCTGGACCCAAACGACGATGACACACAGATTGATGGTGAGGCAGTTGTGAATCAAAGAGACATAATTATGCTTGAAAAGTTAAATGAAGACGCTGACGATGAGGAAGAGCCTCCACCTCCGTCAGACAATGAAGAAGATATGTGTGATAGTGATGATGAGACCGGTCCACAAATAGATTACAATAGTGACGATTCATATGGGTTCTAGAAAATGTAAGTTCTTTTAATGATCATTACAATAGTATGCTTAATGTGCTCTTCTGGTATTAATGCTTTTCCTGTATGCTTGTTTAATTGATATCCTTACTAATTGTTTATTCTCTTCTCAATGCAGGTTTGCTAATCATGGGCAAGTCCAGCGGCGCCAGTTTCCTCAGTAAATTCAAAGGACTTACTCGGAGTGGACGAGCCCACAAGGTTCCCTCCCGACTATGCGAGGATGACACCTCATAGGGAGGTGGAGGGGTCGGGGGAGGAGATCCTAGAGGAGGAGGCGGGGGGGGAGCC